>NW_026943822.1:17396268-17526268 GCF_035594765.1 Anolis carolinensis | reverse complement strand
TTTATATCCCTGGAAACTTTTTCATGCATTTCTTTAGTTGGTAATCATGGAAATTCTACATTAGGTGTGAGCATTTTTTTGTTTGTTAAAGGATGGTTCGATGCAAGGCACATGGATTCCGCAATGCATTTGTTCACGGAGCTATGTTTGCCATTGCATTTCAATACTTCTGAATGGTAGCTGTTTCAAGCATATTGCAGACCCTACTGTTAGACATTAGGGTCCTCCCTCCTTCCCCATTTCGTTCTGGACACCAAAGAGCTGCCATACTGTATCTCTCTCCCTTCGTTCCTGGCTCAGTTCTTTCCTCCTCCTGCTCTTGTCACCGTGGGCATCTGTTCCCTGGCAGTTTTCCTTCACCACCCTCTGTCTCTACGAAAATTGACAAGGCTGAGAAAATCCTCGTCCCTTTCATCAATGCGTCATCGGCGTCTGATTTTTTTTCCTGAAAGTCAAGCATTAATGATGCTACCCGCCTGCCACGCATGGGCACACCTTTTTCACAAGCATGTCGAAAGCAAGCCTTATTTATTTATTTACAATATTTATATTCTTCCCTTTTTTCTCACCCCATAGGGAACTCAGGGCGGATCACAATGCATATATACATGGCAAACATTCAATGCCATTATTAGACATATCTATATATATAAAAGAGTGATGGCATCAGGGCAGCGGACAAAATAACAAAACTACAGGCCCCCCAACCTCGAAATTTGACAACACAACCCATCATCCACAGCTCTAGGTTGATACAACAAAAAGGAAAGAAAAATAAAGTCCTAATTAGAGGGAAAGGAATAATTGTTTTTATCCAATTGCTGCAAGTTAGAGGGCTAAGCTCCGCCCACTTGGTCTCCTAGCTACCTACTCAGTCCAGGGGACAGGCACAGTTAGGCCTCAGGCCTCTTCCACACTGCCTATAAGATACAGATTATCTGATTTTAACTGGATTATATGGCAGTGTAGACTCAAGGCCCTTCTACACATCTATATTATCCATTTAGAATCTTATATTATCTGCTTTGAACTGGATTATCTTGAGTCCACACTACCAGATAATTCACTTCAGTGTGCATTTTATACAGCCGTGTAGAAGGGGCAGTTCTAGGCAGATAATATAAGATTACAAATATACAGTAGAGTCTCACTAATCCAACATAAACAGTGTCCTCTACCCTCACCACTTTAACAGTACACAAACAACCAAATGCATACTAAATATAAAGACAACCATACAACAGACATTCAATACCACCACTACCTCAACAATTTCTCACCAACACCACCAGACAAAGCCACAGCAACACGTGGCCGGGCACAGCTAGGACAAAACAACAAAACTACGGGCCCCCCAACCTCGAAATTTGACAACACAACCCATCATCCACACCTCTAGGTTGATACAACAAAAAGAAAAGAAAAATAAAGTCCTAATGTTTTAAATAAATTGATTATATTTTGGTTTAAAGACGTGTATTTTGAAGCATTTAGTATATTTTGAATCTCTATAATCCTTGTCTGTATATTGAATATTCTATGACTATAGCATATATAGGAAATACTGTCTTATCTATATATATATATAAGAGTGATGGCATCACGGCGACCCACAAAACAACAAAACTACAGGCCCCCCAACCTCGAAATTTGACAACACAACCCATCATCCACGCCTCTAGGTTGATACAACAAAAAGAAAAGAAAAATAAAGTCCTAATGTTTTAAATAAATTGATTATATTTTGGTTTAAAGACGTGTATTTTGAAGCATTTAGTATATTTTGAATCTCTATAATCCTTGTCTGTATATTGAATATTCTATGACTATAGCATATATAGGAAATACTGTCTTATCTATATATATATATAAAAGAGTGATGGCATCACGGCGACCCACAAAACAACAAAACTACAGGCCCCCCAACCTCGAAATTTGACAACACAACCCATCATCCACGCCTCTAGGTTGATACAACAAAAAGAAAAGAAAAATAAAGTCCTAATGTTTTAAATAAATTGATTATATTTTGGTTTAAAGACGTGTATTTTGAAGCATTTAGTATATTTTGAATCTCTATAATCCTTGTCTGTATATTGAATATTCTATGACTATAGCATATATAGGAAATACTGTCTTATCTATACATATATAAAAGGGTGATGGCATCATGGCGACCCACGAAACAACAAAACGACAGGCCCCCCAACCTCGAAATTTGACAACACAACCCATCATCCACACCTCTAGGTTGATACAATAAAAAGAAAAGAAAAATAAAGTCCTAATTAGAGGGAGAGGAATAATTGCTTTTATCCAATTGCTGCCAGTTAGAAGGCTAAGCTCCTCCAACTTGGTCTCCTAGCAACCCAATAAAAAATAATAAAAAACACTAAAAAATTAATACAATAAAATACTATAATAACAGAAAATAACTAAAAATAATACAAGAAAATAATAAAATATAATAAATAAAAATATAAGTTACAATAAAATTAATTAAAAAATACAAATAACGTCAAATAAAAATTACACAACAATTTTTAACCAATACCACCACCACTTTGTCACAGCAACGCGTGGCCGGGCACAGCTAGTATCTATATATATAAAAGAGTGATGGAATCACGGCACCAGACAAAACAACAAAACTACAGGCCCCCCAACCTCGAAATTTGACAACACAACCCATCATCCACGCCTCTAGGTTGATACAACAAAAAGAAAAGAAAAATAAAGTCCTAATTAGAGGGAGAGGAATAATTGCTTTTATCCAATTGCTGCCAGTTAGAAGGCTAAGCTCCTCCAACTTGGTCTCCTAGCAACCCAATCAAAAATAATTTAAAAAAACACTAAAAAATAATTTAAAACACTAAAAAATTAATACAATAAAATAATATAATAACAGAAAATAACTAAAAATAATACAAGAAAATAATAAAATATAATAAATAAAAAGATAACTTACAATAAAATTAATTAAAAAATACAAATAACGTCAAATAAAAATTACACAACAATTTTTAACCAATATCACCACCACTTTGCCACAGCAACGCGTGGCCGGGCACAGCTAGTGACATATATAGAGAGACACAGAGGCAATTTAACAATTTCCAGCTTCCGGCTTCATAAGGGTATGCTCGATTCCGGCCACAAGGGGGAGCTGCTGCTTCACTGTCCACTCATGACACCGAGTCCTTGATGGAGTACTTCCTCGTTCCTTTCCGAACACAGCTGGAAGTTTTTGTGGTGTTGTAAATTAATTAAACAAGGAGCCCCGGTAGTGAAGTGGGCTGGAGACCGAACGGTCCCAGGTCCAATCCCCGGGAGCGGCGGGAGTGGCCGCTGTTAGCTCCAGCTCCTGCCAACCTACCGGTTTGAAAACATGCCAATGTGAGTAGATCAATAGGTACCACTCCGGCAGGAAGGTAACGACGCTCCATGCAGTCATGCCATTGGCCACAGACAACGCTGGCTCTTCGGCTTAGAAATGGAGATGAGCACCAGCCCCCAGAGTCGGTCACGACTGGACTTATCGTCGGGAAAACCTTTACCTTACTAAATTAGTTAAATTATCCTCTTTGCATAAATTTTCTACTTGACAGATGCAACTGTTTTCCGAGCTGCATAAGTCAACAGCGAGCTAGGCTATTAATGGTCGGGAGCTCAACCTGACCCAGGCTGGCTTTGAACTCATGACGTCTTGGTCAGTAGTGATTTATTACAGCTGGCTACTAACCAGCTTCGCCACAGCCCGGAACAATATGAGGAACAATAGAGATGGGTGTGTTTAGCTTGGTTAGCAACCCAACCTTCAGGTCAGCAGTCCAGTCGGCACAAGCAGAATCTATCGGGTCAGCAACCCAACCTTCAGGTCAGCAGTCCAGCCGGCACAAGCAGAATCTATCGGGTCGGCAACCCAACCTTCAGGTGAGCAGTCCAGTGGGCACAAGCAGAATCTATCGGGTCAGCAACCCAACCTTCAGGTCAGCAGTCCAGTCGGCACAAGCAGAATCTATCGGGTCAGCAACCCAACCTTCAGGTCAGCAGTCCAGTCGGCACAAGCAGAATCTACCAAATCTACTGTTATTCGGTTTTTACCATAAAGAGGCTTCTACTAACTGGTTAGGCTGTAATTTCAACCAGTTGATCCAGTCCTGTTCCATAGCAAGAGATAATATGTGTGCCTCACCTTCTATAGAAAAGCTGTTCAGATATTTGGAGACCTCCATCACATCCCCATCGAATTTTCTCACCTTTTAGCTAAATATCAGGTTTACACTTGGAGAGACTGGATATTTGAATGCTTTCCTATGTGAAATACTCTCTTACTGCAGAAAGTAATGTTCTAACACCGAACCCTCTGTGGCAAAAAATACATTGTGATGCAAAACTTGTGCTTGTTCTTTTGTCCGAAGTGCAACCGCCATAGTAGCTCTGCGATAGTCATTCAAGAGGCTTCTGCTGTGGTTAGTTCTCAGCCTTCGACACAATGCTGGAAACAGACTTTGCCGAGAAAGCTCGCCGTGGCTCAGTTGCATGTAGGATGTCTCCAGTTCAATCCCAGTCCCTTGCATTAGGCAGATGGAGGAAACTGTGGCAGATGGAAAGGGCTGCCTTGTCTTTCCTGCTTTAAGGAAGCAATTATAATTGCTGTTGTTTAGGTGCGGAAAGTCTTGTACAATCCGTCCTCAAATGCACATTGAAAGCAAAAGGTATTTGTTCACCTGAATGGGGAGGAGGCCGGTCTAAACTCTCGAGAACGGAGTTCAAGAGTCTAGGACAGGGGTCCCCAAACTAAGGCCCGGGGGCCCGATGCGGCCCATTGAAGCCATTTATCCGGCCCCCACGGCACAAGGGTATAAGGGCTAAATGACCCACGGGGTCTCTTCTTCTCTTACAACCATTATTATTATTATTATTATTATTATTATTATTATTATTATTATTATTATTATTATCATCATCAACACAACGACGTTGTATGACACAGCAAACAAGATAGACATGCTGGATTTCGTTTCACAAAATCACAAGTCGAACACTTCCCAAGTGTCTAGGACTGTGTGATGTATTTTCTGATGATGCGTGCAGATCCCAGTAGGGTGGCCTTTTGCAGTTGGCAGATGGTGATTTTGTCAATGTCTATTGTTTCCAAATGCTGGCTGAGATCTTTCGGCACAGCACCCAGTCTGCCCATCACCACCGGGACCACCTGCACTGGTTTCTGCCAGAGTCTTTGAAGTTCAATCTTGAGGTCCTGATAGCGGCCGAGTTTTTCCTGTTGTTTTTCGTCAATGTGACTGTCACCTGGGATGGCGACATCAATGATCCAAACCTTGTTCTTTTCCACAACTGTGATGTCTGGTGTGTTGTGTTCCAGAACTTTGTCAGTCTGGATTCGGAAGTCCCACAGTATCTTTGCGTGCTCATTTTCCAATACTTTTGCAGGTTTGTGATCCCACCAGTTCTTTGCTGCTGGGAGGTGGTACTTGAGGCATAAGTTCCAATGAATCATTTGGGCCACATAGTTGTGCCTCTGTTTGTAGTCTGTCTGTGCAATTTTCTTACAGCAGCTGAGGATATGATCAATGGTTTCGTTGGTTTCCTTGCACAGTCTATTATTATTATTATTATTATTATTATTATTATTATTATTATTATTGTATGACACAGCAAACAAGATAGATATGTTGGATTTCGTTTCATAAAATCACAGGCCGAACACTTCCCAAGGGTCTAGGACAATGATGACAGCTCTCAGTCATCATTGGAGTAGTTAAGCCCCCCCCCCCCCCATCACGGCAAGGTGGCACCTACGGGGGGATTATTATTATTATTATTAACATTAAGGCTGGGTGGCCATCTGTCAGGGGTGCTTTGCTTGTGCTTTTGGTGCACAGAGGCAGAAGGGGGTTGGACTCAATGCCCAAGGGGTCTCTTCCAACCCTCTTTATTATTATTATTATTATTATTATTATTATTATTATTATTATTATTAACGTTGAGGCTGGGTGGCCATCTGTCAGGGGTGCTTTGCTTGTGCTTTTGGTGCACAGAGGCAGAAGGGGGTGGACTCAATGCCCAAGAGGTCTCTTCCAACCCTCTTTATTATTATTATTATTATTATTATTATTATTATTATTATTATTATTATTATTAACATTGAGGCTGGGTGGCCATCTGTCAGGGGTGCTTTGCTTGTGCTTTTGGTGCACAGAGGCAGAAGGGGGTTGGACTCAATGCCCAAGGGGTCTCTTCCAACCCTCTTTATTATTATTATTATTATTATTATTATTATTATTATTATTATTAACGTTGAGGCTGGGTGGCCATCTGTCAGGGGTGCTTTGCTTGTGCTTTTGGTGCACAGAGGCAGAAGGGGGTGGACTCAATGCCCAAGAGGTCTCTTCCAACCCTCTTTATTATTATTATTATTATTATTATTATTATTATTATTATTATTATTATTATCATTGAGGCTGGGTGGCCATCTGTCTATTATTATTATTATTATTATTATTATTATTATTTATTATTATTGCCGTGTGTTTACTTTAAATCGTGTTTTGCACATTCTCAACAGCCCTAATGCTACTAATGTGGGAAAAGGAGACTATTACAGAAACCAAAGTAAAACTCATGGAAGATGTTTTTATTGGGATAATTGTGTTATTGCTCTGTTATTGTTATTTGATTGTTGTATCGGGCAAGGCCCCATGTAAGCTGCCCCGAGTCCCTTCGGGGAGATGGGGCGGGGTATAAAAATAAAGTTGTTATTATTATTATTATTATTATTATTATTATTATTATTATTATTATTATTAGATGGACACAAATAATAATACAGGTAGAGTCTTACTTATCCAAGATAAATGGAGCCGGCAGAACATTGGATAAGCGAAGATCTTGGATAATAAGGAGGGATTAAGAAAAAAAGCCAATTAAACATAAAATTACATTCTGATTTTACAAATTAAGCACCAAAACATCATGTTTAACAAGAAATGGACAGAAAAAGCAGTTCATTCCACAGTAATGTTATGTAGTAATTACTCTATTTACAAATTTAGCACCAAAACATTGGAACATTTACTACAAAAACAATGACTACTAAAAGGCAGACTGCTTTGGATAATACAGAACCTTGGATAAGGAAGCATGGATAAGCGAGACTCTACTGTAATAATAATAACAACAACATCAACAACAACAAGAATTTGTGTCCATCTTCCATGAGTTTTACTTTGGTTTCTGTAATAGTCTCCTTTCCCACATTAATAATAATAATAATAATAATAATAATAATAATAACAACAACAACAATAGACATTGACAAAATTACGATCTGTCAACTGCAAAAGGCCACCCTACTGGGATCTGCACGCATCATCCGAAAATAAATCACACAGTCCTAGATACTTGGGAAGTGTTCGACTTGTGATTTTGTGAAATGAAATCCAGCAGATCTATCTTGTTTGCTGTGTCATTCAATAAAATAATAATAATAATAATAATAATAATAATAATAATAATAATAATAATAATAGGAGCCCCCGGTAGCGCAGCATGTTAAAGTGCTGAGGTGCTGAACTTGTGCACTGAAAGGTTGCAGGTTTCAATCCAGGGAGCGGAGTGAGCGCCTGTTGTTAGCCCCAGCGTCTGCCAACCTTGCTGTTCAAAAACATGCAAATGTGAGTAGATCAATAGGTACTGCTCTGGTGGGAAGGTAACGGCGCTCCATGCAGTCATGCCGGCCACATGACCTTGGAGGTGTCTACAGACAACACCGGCTCTTTGGCTTAGAAATGGAGATGAGCACCAACCCCCAGAGTCGGACACGACTGGACTCATAATCGGGTCTTGGATGCTAAGCAGGGTTAGCTTTGGTTAGTACTTGGATGGGAGAACGTCAATGCAAACCAGTGTCATAGCAAGGAACGGACAAACTCATTTCTGAGCGTTCCTTTAAGGAAACCCTATCCAATTCATAGGTCAACAAGTAAGTTGGGGCTGGGCTGTGGCGCAGGCTGTTGAGCAGCTGCAATAAATCACTCTGACCATGAGGTCATGAGTTCGAGGCCAGCCCATGGCGGGGTGAGCACCTGTCAATTAAAAATAAAAAATAGCCCCTGCTCGTTGCTGACCTAGCAACCCGAAAGATAGTTGGAAATAAGGTACCACTTATAAAAAAAAGTGGGGAGGCAAGTTTAACTAATTTGCGACCTGGAATGAGGAAGTGCCGTCAGAGTGGATGATGAAGCAGCTGCTCCCCCCTGTGGCCAGAATCAAACATCCCCTCAGGAGAAGGTTAAATTGCCTCTGCGTCTGTCTGTCTAGGTCTCTGTTTGATGTGTTTATGGGCATTGAATGTTTGCCTTATGTGTGTATCATGTGATCCGCCCTGAGTCCCCTTCGGGGTGAGAAGGGCAGAATATAAATACTGTAAATCTATATATATAAAAGAGTGATGGCATCACGGCGACCCACAAAACAACAAAACTACAGGCCCCCCAACCTCGAAATTTGACAACACAACCCATCATCCACGCCTCTAGGTTGATACAACAAAAAGAAAAGAAAAATAAAGTCTTAATTAGAGAGAGAGGAATAATTGCTTTTATCCAATTGCTGCCAGTTAGAAGGCTAAGCTCCTCCAACTTGGTCTCCTAGCAACCCAATAAAAAATAATAAAAAACACTAAAAATTAATACAATAAAATACTATAATAACAGAAAATAACTAAAAATAATACAAGAAAATAATAAAATATAATAAATAAAAATATAACTTACAATAAAATTAATGAAAAATTGCAAATAACGTCAAATAAAAATTACGCAACAATTTTTAACCAATACCACCACCACTTTGCCACAGCAACGCGTGGCCGGGCACAGCTAGTAAATAAATAAAATAAATAAGTCAACAAGCACCTAGAAAGCACAGGCACATACGCTGCTTTGGATCCCATGCTGGGAAAAAGATGGGATATAAATCCAAATGAACAAACATAGGCTTAAATCCAACTAAATCAGATCCGCCGAATCAACAAAACTTCACCAATGTATGCTATACATTTATCCATCCTATACCTGCCGCACACTGAATGACATCTGCCACCCACCCCTCTGGCGTCGTGGCCCGGAGCCAGAAAAGGTGCTTGCCAAATCTTCCAGACACATAATTACAAGAGATGTTGTGTCAGGGATCTGGGTGCATTATCTCCATCTCCCTCCAGCTGGCATTCGGCTAATATCCTTCTGCTGACCCCACAGGCCTCAGCTTCAGGAAAACCCGTTCCCTGTCTGGTTCTTGGCCGTGCTAGAAATCCAACCTCCCCCCCCCCTCCCAAAGCAGCGGTGGGGCTTTGCCTTTGAAAGGCTTTGCCGACAAGTCGTGAGTGACAGCATAAGTACCGAACACCCACAGAAACCTGCGTACCAAACGGCGCTCGGCAGGGAAGTGGGCGGAAAGAGTGCGGGGTAGGAACAGGGCACTCCGAGAAAGCGTATTCCAGGACTCCAAACAAATAATGAGCTGTTAGTAAAACAGGGTTGTTGTTTTTTTTGGGAGGTGGGGGAAGATGCAAGAAAATCATAGGACACCTCACATAGATACAAGAAAATCATAGGAGAGCTCACATAGATACAAGAAAATCATAGGAGAGCTCACATAGATACAAGAAAATCATAGGAGAGCTCACATAGATGCAAGAAAATCATAGGAGAGCTCACATAGATACAAGAAAATCATAGGAGAGCTCACATCGATGCAAGAAAACCATAGGAGAGCTCACATAGATACAAGAAAATCATAGGAGAGCTCACATAGATGCAAGAAAATCATAGGAGAGCTCACATAGATGCAAGAAAATCATAGGAGAGCTCACATAGGTGCAAGAAAATTATAGGAGAGCTCACATAGATGCAAGAAAATCATAGGAGAGCTCACATAGATACAGGAAAATCATAGGAGAGCTCACATAGATGCAAGAAAATCATAGGACAGCTCACATAGATGCAAGAAAATCATAGGAGAGCTCACATAGATGCAAGAAAATCATAGGAGAGCTCACATAGATACAGGAAAATCATAGGAGAGCTCACATAGATGCAAGAAAATCATAGGAGAGCTCACATAGATGCAAGAAAATCATAGGAGAGCTCACATAGAAGCAAGAAAATCATAGGAGAGCTCACATAAATACAAGAAAATCATAGGAGAGCTCACATAGGTACAAGAAAATCATAGGAGAACTCACATAAATACAAGAAAATCATAGGAGAGCTCACATAGATGCAAGAAAATCATAGGAGAGCTCACATAGATGCAAGAAAATCATAGGAGAGCTCACATAGATGCAAGAAAATCATAGGAGAGCTCACATAGATGCAAGAAAATCATAGGAGAGCTCACATAGATGCAAGAAAATCATAGGAGAGCTCACATAGATGCAAGAAAATCATAGGAGAGCTCACATAGATGCAAGAAAATCATAGGAGAGCTCACATAGATGCAAGAAAATCATAGGAGAGCTCACATAGATGCAAGAAAATTATAGGAGAGCTCACATAGATACAAGAAAATCATAGGAGAGCTCACATCGATGCAAGAAAATCATAGGAGAGCTCACATAGATACAAGAAAATCATAGGAGAGCTCACATAGATGCAAGAAAATCATAGGAGAGCTCACATAGATGCAAGAAAATCATAGGAGAGCTCACATAGATGCAAGAAAATCATAGGAGAGCTCACATAGATACAGGAAAATCATAGGAGAGCTCACATAGATACAAGAAAATCATAGGAGAGCTCACATAGATACAAGAAAATCATAGGAGAGCTCACAGAGATGCAAGAAAATCATAGGACAGCTCACATAGATACAAGAAAATCATAGGAGAGCTCACATAGATGCAAGAAAATCATAGGAGAGCTCACATAGATGCAAGAAAATTATAGGAGAGCTCACATAGATGCAAGAAAATCATAGGAGAGCTCACATAGATGCAAGAAAATCATAGGAGAGCTCACATAGATGCAAGAAAATCATAGGAGAGCTCACATAGATACAGGAAAATCATAGGAGAGCTCACATAGATGCAAGAAAATCACAGGAGAGCTCACATAGATGCAAGAAAATCATAGGAGAGCTCACATAGATGCAAGAAAATCATAGGAGAGCTCACATAGATGCAAGAAAATTATAGGAGAGCTCACATAGATGCAAGAAAATCATAGGAGAGCTCACATAGATACAGGAAAATCATAGGAGAGCTCACATAGATGCAAGAAAATCATAGGACAGCTCACATAGATGCAAGAAAATCATAGGACAGCTCACATAGATGCAAGAAAATCATAGGAGAGCTCACATAGATGCAAGAAAATCATAGGAGAGCTCACATAGATACAGGAAAATCATAGGAGAGCTCACATAGATACAAGAAAATCATAGGAGAGCTCACATAGATGCAAGAAAATCATAGGAGAGCTCACATAGATGCAAGAAAATCATAGGAGAGCTCACATAGATGCAAGAAAATTATAGGAGAGCTCACATAGATGCAAGAAAATCATAGGAGAGCTCACATAGATGCAAGAAAATCATAGGAGAGCTCACATAGATGCAAGAAAATCATAGGAGAGCTCACATAGATGCAAGAAAATCATAGGAGAGCTCACATAGATACAGGAAAATCATAGGAGAGCTCACATAGATGCAAGAAAATCATAGGAGAGCTCACATAGATGCAAGAAAATCATAGGAGAGCTCACATAGATGCAAGAAAATCATAGGAGAGCTCACATAGATGCAAGAAAATTATAGGAGAGCTCACATAGATGCAAGAAAATCATAGGAAAGCTCACATAGATACAGGAAAATCATAGGAGAGCTCACATAGATGCAAGAAAATCATAGGAGAGCTCACATAGATGCAAGAAAATCATAGGAGAGCTCACATAGATACAGGAAAATCATAGGAGAGCTCACATAGATACAGGAAAATCATAGGAGAGCTCACATAGATACAAGAAAATCATAGGAGAGCTCACATAGATGCAAGAAAATCATAGGAGAGCTCACATAGATGCAAGAAAATCATAGGAGAGCTCACATAGATACAGGAAAATCATAGGAGAGCTCACATAGATACAAGAAAATCATAGGAGAGCTCACATAGATACAAGAAAATCATAGGAGAGCTCACATAGATGCAAGAAAATCTTAGGAGAGCTCACATAGATGCAAGAAAATCATAGGAGAGCTCACATAGATACAAGAAAATCATAGGAGAGCTCACATAGATATAAGAAAATCATAGGAGAGCTCACATAGATGGAAGAAAATCATAGGAGAGCTCACATAGATGCAAGAAAATCATAGGAGAGCTCACATAGATGCAAGAAAATTATAGGAGAGCTCACATAGATACAAGAAAATCATAGGAGAGCTCACATAGATGCAAGAAAATCATAGGAGAGCTCACATAGATGCAAGAAAATCATAGGAGAGCTCACATAGATACAGGAAAATCATAGGAGAGCTCACATAGATACAGGAAAATCATAGGAGAGCTCACATAGATACAAGAAAATCATAGGAGAGCTCACATAGATGCAAGAAAATCATAGGAGAGCTCACATAGATGCAAGAAAATCATAGGAGAGCTCACATAGATACAGGAAAATCATAGGAGAGCTCACATAGATACAAGAAAATCATAGGAGAGCTCACATAGATACAAGAAAATCATAGGAGAACTCACATAGATGCAAGAAAATCATAGGAGAGCTCACATAGATGCAAGAAAATCATAGGAGAGCTCACATAGATACAGGAAAATCATAGGAGAGCTCACATAGATACAAGAAAATCATAGGAGAGCTCACATAGATACAAGAAAATCATAGGAGAGCTCACATAGATGCAAGAAAATCATAGGACAGCTCACATAGATGCAAGAAAATCATAGGAGAGCTCACATAGATACAAGAAAATCATAGGAGAGCTCACATAGATACAAGAAAATCATAGGAGAGCTCACATAGATGGAAGAAAATCATAGGAGAGCTCACATAGATGCAAGAAAATCATAGGAGAGCTCACATAGATGCAAGAAAATCATAGGAGAGCTCACATAGATACAAGAAAATCATAGGAGAGCTCACATAGATGCAAGAAAATCAGGAGAGCTCACATAGATACAGGAAAATCATAGGAGAGCTCACATAGATACAGGAAAATCATAGGAGAGCTCACATAGATGCAAGAAAATCATAGGAGAGCTCACATAGATGCACGAAAATCATAGGAGAGCTCACATAGATACAAGAAAATCATAGGAGAGCTCACATAGATGCAAGAAAATCATAGGAGAGCTCACATAGATGCACGAAAATCATAGGAGAGCTCACATAGATGCAAGAAAATCATAGGAGAGCTCACATAGATGCAAGAAAATCATAGGAGAGCTCACATAGATACAGGAAAATCATAGGAGAGCTCACATAGATGCAAGAAAATCTATATATCTTTTGGAGCCTCCAGTGTGATGGATTTTAACTGCATTTCCTAGTGCCGTTTGAGTTTGATTCTGTTTTAATGTTTGTATATTTGTATACAGTAGAGCAGGGGTCCTCAAACTTTTTAAGCCGAGGGCCGGTCCACAATCCTTCAGACTGTTGAGGGGCCGGATTATCATTTGAAAAAAAATATAACAAATTCTGATGCACACTGCATATGTCTTATTTGTAGTGCAAAAACAAAAACAACAACAACAATGAAAGAACAATACAATATTTAAAAATAAAAACAATTTTAACCAACATACATTTATCAGGATTTCAATGGGACATGTGGTCCTGCTTCTGGCCAATGAGCTAGTCAAGTTAATTAGGGTTGTTGTTGTTGTTGTTGTTGTTGTGTGCCTTCAAGTCATTTCAGACTTTGGGTGAGCCTAAGTCTAAAAAATTTTATTATTTATTTACTGCATTTATTTACTACATTTGTATCACACCTTTCTCACCCCAAAGGGGACTCAGAGTGGCTTACAAATTATATGTACATACAATATATTATATTATTAGCATAGCACAATATTAGCATTATATATTACTATATTGAACTATACCACTATACTGTAATATTAGTAATATTATATGTAATATAGAATATATAATTAACATTATTATATGGTATTATTATTAGTGTTAAATTGTATTACATTATAATATTATTGTCAATGTTATATGTATATAAAATGTATTATATTATAAAACTGAGGGCGGGGGCCAGGTAAATGACCTTGGAGGGCCGCATCCGGCCCCCGGGCCTTAGTTTGGGGACCCCTGCAGTAGAGTCTCACTTATCCAAGCCTCGCTTATCCAAGCCTCTGTATTATCCAAACCATTTTTGTAGTCAATGTTTTCAATATATCGTGATATTTTGGTGCTAAATTCGTAAATACAGTAATTACAACATAACATTACTGCATATTGAACTACTTTTTCTGTCAAATTTGTTGTATAACATGATGTTTTGGTGCTTAATTTGTAAAATCATAACCTAATTTGATGTTTAATAGGCTTTTCCTTAATGCCTCCTTATTACCCAACATATTCGCTTATCCAAGCTTCTGCCGGCCTGTTTAGCTTGGATAAGTGGGACTCTACTGTATTTTAAATTGGATACTAATGCTTTTATGTCAAGCCGCTCTGAGTCCCCTTTGGGGAGCTAAAGAAGGGTATAAATATTATAATAATAATAATAATAATAATAATAATAATAGCAATAATAATAATAATAATAATAATAATAATAATAGTACCACCTGCCAGCAGCAAAGAACTGGTGGGATCACAAACCTGCAAAAGTCTTGGAGAATGAGCACACAAAGATATTGTGGGACTTCCGAATCCAGACTGACAAAGTTCTGGAACACAACACACCAGACATCACAGTTGTGGAAAAGAACAAGGTTTGGATCATTGATGTTGCCATCCCAGGTGACAGTCGCATTGACGAAAAACAACAGGAAAAACTCAGCCGCTATCAGGACCTCAAGATTGAACTTCAAAGACTCTGGCAGAAACCAGTACAGGTGGTCCCGGTGGTGATGGGCACATTGGGTGCCGTGCCAAAAGATCTCAGCCAGCATTTGGAAACAATAGACATTGACAAAATTACGATCTGCCAACTGCAAAAGGCCACCCTGCTGGGATCTGAGCGCATCATCCGAAAATACATCACACAGTCCTAGACACTTGGGAAGTGTTCGACTTGTGATTTTGTGATATGAAATCCAGCATATCTATCTTGTTTGCTGTGTCATAATAAAATAATAATAATAATAATAATAATAATAATAATAATAATACATGCTGTCAATCCTTCTTTGCACCCTGTACATAGTCTCAATACTCACTAACTCTCTGCACATGCTCAGGCACACTTATTTGCACTCTGTACATGCTCTCCATACTCATTCACATACTGTACATGCTCAGGCACCCTCGCTTGCACTATTTATATGCTTTCTATACTCATTCACAGGGAGCCTCCGGTGGCACAGTGTGTTAAAGCGCTGAGCTGCTGAACTTGCAGACCGAAAGGTCCCAGGTTCAAATCCGGGGAGCAGAGTGAGCGCCTGTTGTTAGCCCCAGCTTCTGCCAACCTAACAGTTCGAAAACATGCCAATGTGAGTAGATCAATAGGTACTGTTCCAGCGGCAAGTT
This sequence comes from Anolis carolinensis, assembly GCF_035594765.1. NCBI lineage: Eukaryota > Metazoa > Chordata > Lepidosauria > Squamata > Anolidae > Anolis > Anolis carolinensis. The sequence goes on along the minus strand of NW_026943822.1, from coordinate 17,510,522 downwards.
AACTGTGTTCCATGCAGTCATGCCTATGGCCACATGACCTTGGAGGTGTCTATGGACAACGCCGGCTCTTCAGCTTAGAAATGGAGATGAGCACCAAACCTGAGTCGGACATGACTGGACTTAACGTCAGGGGAAACCTTTACCTTTTATATATCTTTTTAGCCCTTTACCCGACTACGACTCTGGAGACCAGGCTCAGCCATGGAAATCCTCTGGGTGACTCTGGCCAAGTCACACACTCCCAAGTTGCATCTACGCTGTACAAGTAATGCAGTTTGATGCCACTTGAAATTCCACTCAGAGCGATCAAATTATGGGATGTGTAGTTTGGTGAGGCACCAGCACTCTTTGACAGAGAAGGCTACAAGCCTTACAAAAGTACAAGTCTTAGGATTCCATAGTATTGAGCTCTGGCAGTCAAAGTGGTATCAAACTGTGTTAATTCTACAGTGTAGATCAGGGGTCCTCAAACTTTTAAAGTGGAGGGCCGGTTCATCGTCACTCAGATTGTTGAGGGGCCGGATTATCATTTGGAAAAAAATGAACAAATTCCTATGCACACTGCACATGTCTTATTTGTAGTGCAAAAAAAAAAACAAAAACCCAACAACAATTATTTATTTATTTATTTACTACATTTATACTCCACCCTTTCTCACCCCAAAGGAGACTCAGAGCGGCTTACAAGTTGTATGTAAATACAATATATTATGTTATTAGCATAGCACAATATTAGCATTATATATTACTATATTGTACTATACCACTATACTATAATATTATTAGTAATATTACATTTAATATATAATATATAATTAATATTACTATATTATACAATATTATTACCTTGCATTATTATTATTATTAGCCGCGCTGAGTCCCCTGTACTGTAATAAATAAATAAATAAATAAATAAGTATTATATTGTATTACGTTATAACATTATTATCACTACTATATGTATACAAAATATATTATATTATTACCCTAGCACAATATTAGTAAATGAATGAACAATACAATATTTAAAAATAAAAACAATTTTAACCAATACAAACCTATCAGGATTTCAATGGGAAGTGTGGGCCTGCTTCTGCCCAATGAGATAGTCAAGTTAAGTAGGATTGTTGTTGTGTGCCTTCAAGTTATTTCAGACTTTGGCCTTAGTTTGGGGACCCCTGGTGTAGATGCACATTCAGAAAACCCAGGGATTGGGTTAACTAAGTTGGAAACGACCAGAAGGCATACAACAACAAATCCCTTGCTTATTTGGAATGGATTTTTCGCTACAAAACATCGAAAGAATGGCCAGGATTTGTGCCATTTCATAGATATAAAACAGCTGTTTTCCACAGATGGAAATGAAAAAGGTGTTAAAGGTTCATGTGTTTTCCACCCGGGTCAGATCTCCATGTAGCAAAGAGATCCACATGAGTCATTGTTTTTATAACTGGAAACAAAGCAGGAGGTGATCGGAAAGTCTTGGACCTGTTTGGACCAGTATAAGCTGAGATACCAATAAAATTGCATTAATTAATTACATTAATTGAGGCATCAGTAGTTTAAATGTTTTTGAATCTTTACATCAAACTGTAATTTAAGATATGACTGTTCAACTCTGATTAAATCATTATTTTCATCTTCTTCAATGTAATGTTTATGCATCCTTTTAATAATACAGTAGAGTCTCACTTATCCAACATAAATGGGCTAGCAGAATGTTGGATAAGCAAATATGTTGGATAATATGGAGGGATTAAGGAAAAGCCTATTAAACATCAAATTAGGTTATGATTTTACAAATTAAGTACCAAAACATCATGTTATACAACAAATTTGACAGAAAACGTAGTTCAATATGCAGTAATGCTACATAGTAATTACTGTATTTACGAATTTAACACCAAAATATCACGATGTATTGAAAACATTGACTACAAAAATGCATTGGATAATCCAGAACGTTGGATAAGCGAGGCTTGGATAAATGAGTACTGTAATGTGGATTATGTAGAAGAGGCCTGACTTTGTAGTGCAAAACTGGATAAGTTGGATAAGTGAGACTCTACTGTACTTTATTTTGTTATTACCATATATACTCAAGTATAAGCCGACCCGAATATAAGCCGAGGCACCTAATTTTACCACAAAAAACTGGGAAAACATTGACTCCAAGATACCAATAAAATTACATTAATTGAGGCATCAGTAGTTTAAATGTTTTTGAATCTTTACATCAAACTGTAATTTTAAGATATGACCGTTCAACTCTGATTAAATCATTATTTTTATTTTCTTCAATGTAAATGTGCTTATGTATCCTTTTAATAATAATAGAGTGAAATAATAAATGTAATAATAATAATAAATGCAGTAAAATAGTAAATGTAATAATAAAGAGTAAAATAATAAATGTATTAATAATAATAAAAAAGAGTAAAATAAATGTAAAAGTAACAACAATAATAGAGTAAAATAATAAATGTAACAATGCCAATAATAACAGAGGAAAATAATAAATATACCATATATACTGGAGTATAAGCCGACCTGAATATAAGCCCACCAGGACCCTCACCCAAGTATAAGATGAGGAGGATTTTTTTTTAGTCCTAAAAAAAGAGCTGAAAAACTAGGCTTATACTCGAGTATATACAGTACTTGTTTTCTGAGCTTGGCCCCATGTTAGCCTCCACGAGATGGAGTTGGGATAGAAAAATAAAGTAGTTATTATTATTTTATTATGACACAGCAAACAAGACAGACATGCTGGATTTCGTATCACAAAATCACAAGTCGAACACTTCCCAAGTGTCTAGGACTGTGTGATGTATTTTCGGATGATGCGCGCAGATCCCAGTTGGGTGGCCTTTTGCAGTTGGCAGATCGTGATTTTGTCAATGTCTATTGTTTCCAAATGCCGGCTGAGATCTTTTGGCACGGCACCCAGTGTGCCCCCCTATTATTATTATTATTATTATTATTATTATTATTATTATTATTATTATTATTATTACTAATACAAGAAAGGAGATTCCACCTGAACATTAGGTAAAACTTAATGACCATAATAAAGAGCTGTTCAACAGTGGAACTCTCTGCCTTGGAGTCCGTTGGAGACTCCTTCCTTGGTGGCTTTTAAGCAGAGGCTGGATGGCCCCTGGGGGTTGCTCCTATTATTATTACTATCATCATCATCATCATCACCACCACAACCACAAAGACTGGGTGGTCATCTGTTGGGGGTGCTTGGATTGTGCTTTTCTTGCATGGCAAGGGGTTGGACTGGATGGCCCTTGGGGTTCTCTTCCAACTCTAGGATTCTATGATACTAAAGACCCAAAAGTTTCCTGTCTGATCTTGGAAACTAAGCAGGGTCATTGGATGGGAAACCAGATTACGCTCGTCCAGTTGCAAATGAGAAAATACGATTGAAAAATATGAGCAACATATTTCAGTTGGTTTGTATACTGTGTGTGTCACCGCTCAAGTTGTGTCTGATGCCGTGCATTACATAGGGTTTATTTTATTTTATTTTATTTATTTTGTGCAAGGGAAACTTGGAGTGTTTCGCCTTCCTCTGAAACAGCCTACTCTGCCTGCTATATACCTCGGCGGTCTCCCATCCATATACTAACCAGGACCTCCCCTGCTTAGCTTCCAAGATAGGATGCAATCCGGTTCTTTAGGACTCACCCAATAGCACTCTTTCCCAGAGAAGGTTCAAAAGCCTTGCAAAATGGCAATTTCATAGCCATGAGTGGAATTAAACTGCATTAATTCGACAGTGTGGATGCATGCAAAAACCATCACCTAACTGTCAATACAATCCATACAAAGCAGGAGGAGGATCCATACTGTTGCCATAGACAACAATGAAAAGGAATTTTTATTCCATTTTTTGTGTGTGGGGGAGCCAGACTTGTTCCTTGAAATAATTTGTCTCTGAGACAACCAGATATAACACACGTGGTACTCGGTTGTGCCTTTATTTCTGTGCGTGCATGTGTGCATTAATCGCACACCCACACTAGGAAAAAGAAAGAGTCCCCAGTGTATTTCGAGCGTGTCTGCAAGCCCACCATTTCTTATAATGGTGCAAAAGCGGACCACTTTTTGCCTGCAAGAGCAGTGAGCTTCTGAGCATGTACCGAGTGCAAAACCTCAATTCCCAACCAGAGTCCAATTAAAGGCACTATTCCTCCTATTGAGCAGGAGAGATGCAGAGTATGGTTTGTGAATGCGTACATATTTATAGATAACACCGCCCTGGCTCAGTGTTATGTTTTCCTGGCAGCGCCCTTTGTAAAACTACAACTCCCAGGAAACCATAACATTGTGCAAGTGCTGCCAAATTCCATTCATTCTACTGTGTACTACATTGGTAGCGAAGACCTCATAAAACTACAATGTTCCCAGTATTTCCCGGCACGGTTTCCTGGCAGTTGTAGTTTGGTGAAGTGCCAGCGCCCTTTGTAAAACTACAACTCCCAGGAAACCGTAACATTGAGCCCTGGCAGTTCAAGTAGTGCCGAACTGCACTCATCCTACAACATCTTATAATTTAATCTCATTTTATCAAATTTATGACTTAATCAAGTTTTATTGTGCTTTTATTCAATTTAGTTAACTATTTTTAGTTAATTAGTTAATTATTTTTTACTTAACTGCTTTTAGCATAGTGATTTGTGTTGATTTGTCTGTGTATTTTTGTTTTTGTCTTTTGTTGTTGATATGGTCAGCGGACTAACAAATGAACAGATCCATCTATCTACAATATAGATGCACTGCTAGTAATTCATAGAGTTGCACATAAGAACCAAGCAAAACTACAAATCCCAGCATCCCGTAGCCTTGAGCAATGGAAGTTAAAGTAGTGTCGAACTGCATCTATCCTACAATACAGATGCACGCCTAGCGTTTCATAGAGTTGCACATAAGAACCAAGTAAAACTACAAATCCCAGGATCCCATAGCCTTGAACCATGGAAGTTGAAGTTGTGCCAAAGTGCATTAATCCTACAGTATAGATGACCCCTAGAGCTGTACAGAAGGGGCAAGTAAAACTACAAATCTCAAGATCCCATAGCCTTGAGCCATGGCAATTCAAATAGTACAGAACAGCATCCACCCTAAATATAGATGCACTCCTAGCGATTCATAAAGTTGCACATAAGAACCAAGCAAAACTACAAATCCCAGGATCTCATAGCTTCGAACTATGGCAATTCAAGTAAATATAGATGCACTCCTAGTGATTCATAGAGTTGAACAGACAGGCCATGCAAAACTACAAATCCCAAGATCTCATAGCCTTGAGCTAGGACAGTTGGAGTAGTGTCGAACTATATCCATCCTACAATACAGATACACCCGTTGCGATTGATAGAGTTGCACAGAAGGACCATGCAAAACTACAAATCCCAGCATCCCATAGGCTTGAGCCATGGAAGTTTATGCATTTATTATGTATTTACCAAGACTGCAAATCCCAGCATCCCTTTTATGCCTTTATTATGTATTTACCAAGACTGCAAATCCCAGCATCCCATTTATGCCTTTATTATGTATTTACCAAGACTGCAAATCCCAGCATCCCATTTATGCCTTTAGCCATGGAAGTTTATGGCTTTATTGTGTATTTACCAAGACTGCAAATCCCAGCATCCCATTTATGCCTTTATTATGTATTTACCAAGACTGCAAATCCCAGCATCCCATTTATGCCTTTATTATGTATTTACCAAGACTGCAAATCCCAGCATGCCATTTATGCCTTTAGCCATGGAAGTTTATGCCTTTATTATGTATTTACCAAGACTGCAAATCCCAGCATCCCATTTATGCCTTTAGCCATGGAAGTTTATGGCTTTATTGTGTATTTACCAAGACTGCAAATCCCAGCATCCCATTTATGCCTTTATTATGTATTTACCAAGACTGCAAATCCCAGCATCCTATTTATGCCTTTATTATGTATTTACCAAGACTGCAAATCCCAGCATCCCTTTTATGCCTTTATTATGTATTTACCAAGACTGCAAATCCCAGCATCCCATAGGCTTGAGCCATGGACGTTTATGCCTTTATTATGTATTTACCAAGACTGCAAATCCCAGCATCCCATAGGCTTGAGCCATGGAAGTTTACCCATTTATTATGTAATTTCCAAGACTGCAAATCCCAGCATCCTATTTATGCCTTTATTATGTATTTACCAAGACTGCAAATCCCAGCATCCCTTTTATGCCTTTATTATGTATTTACCAAGACTGCAAATCCCAGCATCCCTTTTATGCCTTTATTATGTATTTACCAAGACTGCAAATCCCAGCATCCCATTTATGCCTTTATTATGTATTTACCAAGACTGCAAATCCCAGCATCCCATAGGCTTGAGCCATGGAAGTTTACCCATTTATTATGTATTTTCCAAGACTGCAAATCCCAGCATCCCATTTATGCCTTTATTGTGTATTTACCAAGACTGCAAATCCCAGCATCCCATAGCCTTGAGCCATGGCAGTTCAAGGAATGCCAAACTGCATCCCTTCTTCAGTATAGAGACCAGGCATGGGCCAACTGCGGCCTTCCAGGTGTCGGGAATGGTGGGAGTTGGAGTCCAAAACCCCTGGAGGGCCGAAGTTGGCCCATGCCCGGTATAGGCATTGGAAGAGAAGGCAGAAGGACCCAAATGCCTGGATTGTGTTGCCTTGAGCCACAGGTAGGGAGGAGTTAGTGAGTTCTTGCACCCAAGCAAAGGCTACTCTCCAGCCTTACCTGCCGGAGGGACCAGGTCCCCGTCGCTGAGTTCCCCGGAATCCGAATCCATGGCGTCTTCGGGAGGGTGGGGATCCGGATCCGCGGCGCCAGGGCTCCCTCCTCACCCGCGGAAGAGGAGAGAGAGATTGAGAGAGAAAGAGAGAGAAGGCAGGGAAAGAGGCAGCAGCGAGACAGCCTCCCACGGGCGGAGCGTGGCTTTGGAAGGAAAAGAGGAGGAGGAGGAAGAGGAGGAGGAAGAGGCCAGTGGGAACCCAAAGTCCCTCCTCCAAGTGCTGCTTCTCAAGTCTGGGCAGAGAAGAAGACTCCAATTGCATCCAAGAAGTAGCAAACTGTATTCAGATCAGGCATGGGCCAACTTTAGCCCTCCAGGTGTTTTGGACTCCAACTCCCACAATTCCTAGCAGCCGGTAGGCTGCTAGGAATTGTGAGAGTTGGAGTCCAAAACACCTGGAGGGCCCAAGTAGGCATGGCAATAATATTAATAATAATAATAATAATTTCGCATCTGATGTACATGGATGACCTGAAGCTGTATGGGAAAACGGAAACTGAAATCCAGTCTCTGACTAACACTGTCCGAATTTTTAGCACTGATATCAGCATGGAGTTTGGCTTGGACAAATGTTCGACAGTGGCATTGAAGAAAGGAAAAGTCATTGAAAGTGAGGGCATAAATATGCCTAATGGCCAAACGTTAAAGTGTCCCCAGCCAGAGGCCTATAAATATCTGGGCATATTACAGCTGGACAACATCAAGCATGAACTCATGTGAAGACTGTGGTCAGCAAAGAATACACACAAAGGGTCAGAAAAATTCTCAAACGCAAGCTCAATGGAAACAACACCATCAAGGCTATAAACACCTGGGCCATACCTGTCATGAGATATACTGCTGGCATCATAAACTGGACATGGGAGGAACTGGACAATTTGAACAGAAAAAAGAAAAAGAAAAATCATTCACTGCACCCTCGCAGTGATGTTGACCGGCTATATCTGCCTAGAAGATCTGGTGGCAGAGGACTCTTACAAGTAAAACAAGCAGTCAAAGAAGAAGAACATGCCCTGGCAGAATATGTCAAGCAAAGTGAAGAACCTGCTTTGATTGAAGTCAAAAATCAGAAACTCCTCAAAGCACAGCAGACAAAAAACCAGTACAAGAAAACCGCACTACAAACTAGAGCTGACAGCTGGCACAACAAAACATTGCATGGAAAGTTCCTTGACAAAATTGAAGGAAAAGCTGATAAGGAGAAGACCTGGCTCTGGCTCACGAATGGGACCCTGAAGAAGGAGACAGAAGGCCTGATCCTTGCAGCCCAGGAGCAAGCCATCAGGGCAAAGGCAATGAAGACAAAGATCGAAAAATCAGCTGATGACCCAAAATGCAGACTGTGCAAGGAAACCGACAAAATCATTGATCATATCCTCAGGAGCTGTAAGAAAATCGCACAGACAGACTACAAACAGAGGCACAACTATGTGGCCCAAATGATTCATTGGAACTTATGCCTCAAGTACCACTTTCCAGCAGTAAAGAACTGGTGGGATCACAAACCTGCAAAAGTATTGGAAAATGGGTCTGTGTAGCAAATTTGGTCCCGATCTGGTTCAGCTGGCTTCACTGTTCTCTGAATACAGGTAAACTATAAGTCCCTGATATCAATGTCAATCACCACCAAACCCCGCCAGTATGCAAAGTTGGCTGTATGCCTGCCATAGATATGGGCGAAACGTCAGGAGAGAATGCTTCTGGAACATGGACACACGGCCCGAAAAATTCACCACAACCCAGTGATTGCGAATGCCATGAAAGCCTTCAACAATATGTAAGATGCAAAAAATATGCAAAAAAAAAATCCTCCCAAATCAGGGAAATTTATTCAGCCTGGGCTTTGTTTCAAAATGATCATGTGGCGAGGGAAAAGATGGTTTTATGCCGGTCATCAGATGCTCAAGAATATAATTAGAATAAACCAAACCAAACCCAGAGGAATGTACAGTACTAGCATTAGTCAGAGGAACTTTCATTTCCCATTGAAAGCTTCATCCTGAATTAATTTGCCTGCATAAGAACATGTTTACTATCTATTTCCTTAAGTTTCACAGGCCACTTCTACACTGCCATATAAAAATCCAGATTATCTGCTTTGAGCTGGATTATATGGCAGTGTGGACTCATATAATCCAGTTCAAAGCAGACAATGTGGACTATCTGCTTGGATAATATGGATTATATGACAGTGTAAAAGCTCAGAGAGGAAATTTGGAAATTTATTTGTTTTTTTAAAAAAGAATTTTATTACATTTTGTACTACATCGGAAGGGTGAGAACAACCAAGGTATAGAAAAGTAAGAAAAAGAGAGAAAGATAAAAGTCTACAATCTACAAAATATACCCACACACCAAAATAAAATATATAAAAAATGACTTCCATTCCATCTTCTTGGATAATATTTTCTTATTATTCAATAATATTTTTTCTTACTAAAGAAAAAAAAATAGTAAAATTTTCTCTCGTAATCTTCATTTTCTCAAATTATCCAGATAGTCCTGAAGATCGTCCCAATTCGTTCTTTTCATGAAATTTGGAAATTGGTGACAATTTGGCAAAGGGAAAAATTGAAGGAAGATGCAAACTGTCTTTGAAGAACAGGGTTCGAATCCCAATCTGGCCATGAAACCTAATGTGTGACTTCGAGCGAGTCATACACTGCCATATAATCCAGATTATCTACTTTACCTAAAAAAGGTAAAGATAAAGGTTTCCCCTGACGTTAAATCCAGTCGTGTCCGACTCTGGGAGTTGGTGTTCATCTCAATTTCTAAGCCGAAGAGCCGGTGTTATCCATAGACACCTCCAAAGTCATGTGGCCAGCATGACTGCATGGAGTGCCGTTACCTTCCCGCCGGAGCGGTACCTATTGATCTACTCACATATGCCTGTTTTCAAATATATTCACTATTATAATTGTATATTTATATTACATGCAATGTTACTAATAATATTGCAATATAGTCGTATAATATAATATATTGTATGTAAATATACAGTAGCTAAATGGGCCGGCAGAAGCTTGGATAAGCGAATATCTTGGATAATAAGGAGGGATTAAGGAAAAGCCTATTAAACATCAAATTAGGTTATGATTTTATAAATTAAGCATCAAAACATCATGTTATACAACAAATTTGACAGATAAAGTAGTTCAATACGCAGTAATGTTATGTTGTAATGACTGTATTTACGAATTTAGCACCAAAATATCACGATATATTGAAAACATTGACTACAAAAATGGCTTGGATAATCCAGAGGCTTGGATAAGCTAAGCTTGGATAAGTGAGACTCTACTGTATAAGGTCAGAAGGATCGTGTTTGGTATTTTGAACGGAATATTTAGATGTGGATTGATGATGATAATGATGCAAAAGGAAACTCACAAGAGCGGATATTCAATGATAACACTGGCCAACACACATTTTGTTAGTCCTCTTTCTGGGTAGATTTGACTTGCTGACTCCAAAATTGGCACCAGTTTCCCTCTATCAGCTCTAGTTTTTATGATAGAACATATGCCATATACCAGTTGTCATCTTCTCTGTCAGAGTAATTTAAACAGCGCAGCAGCAGTTGGATGGAGTCAGTGGAATGGAGAACGAAGTGACACTCATAGACGATAGTAAAACTATATACAAAGTTTTACTGTACAAGACACGAGGAGATGGTGGTGGGGTATAAATAAAGTTTTATTATTATATTATTATTATAAACAGACTTGCAGACAATGGACACAGGACTTAACATCTAGGCAGACAGCATTCAACTAATGTAATCAGTAATGCACACACACTTGTGTCTGGACACTCCCCAGTTCCAGCCACACATCAAGGTCAACACAGCTTCTTAGTAATTAACTCTTTCCAGACTATGTTACACTCTGGATGATGCAATCAGTATGCAATACTGGCAAGATACAAATTTCATTTAAACACTATCTATACACAAATCCCACATTAACATTCTCATCCACAGAAAACCATGATAATCAGCTGATACGGTCCAGCCAATGCAATTTTCTGAATCGGTGCCAAACTTTTGGCCATTTTGGTCGCCCTTCGTTGGACACATTTGAACTGCCAATCTTTCGGTCAGCAAATTCAGCAGCTCAGCGGTTTAACCTCATGAGGGTCCCTGATAGCGCAGCGTATTAAAGCACTGAGCTGCTGAACGTGTGGACTGAAAGGTCGCAGGTTTGAATTCGGGGAGCGAATTCTGCTGTTAGCCCCAGCTTCTGCCAACCTAGCAGTTGAAAAACATTGAAATATGAGTAGATCAATAGGTACTGCTCTGGCGGGAAGGTAACGGCGCTCCATGCAGTCATGCCGGCCACATGACCTTGGAGGTGTCTATGGACAATGCCGGCTCTTCGGCTTAGAAATGGAGATGAGCACCAACCCCCAGATTCGGACCCAACTGGATTTCATGTCAGCAGAAAATCTTTACCTTTATCTCATCTATGAGCCTACACTGAAATATAATCCAGTACAAAGTAGATAATAAGGAGGCATTAAAGAAAAGCCTATTAAACATCAAATTAGGTTGCTTTTAATTACTCTGATTTTATCTGCTTGGATTTTAATGTATTTGTCCATTATTTTATTTTGTGTATTGTTGGAATGTTTTAAGTTTATGTTAAATATGTTGTTGTTGTTCGGGCTTGTCCCTGTTGTGAGCCGCCCCGAGTCCCTTCGGGGAGATGGGGCGAGATATAAAAATAAAGTTTATTATTATTATTAAATTAAGCAACAAAACATCATGTTATACAACAAATTTGACAGAAAAAGTAGTTCAATATGCAGCAATGCTATGTAGTAATTACTGTATTTACGAATTTAGCACCAAAATATCACGATGTATTGAAAACATTGACTACAAAAATGCGTTGGATAATCCAAAAACCTGGGATACGATGTTGGCAAGATATCAAAATAGATTTGCGTGAATAAGTGAAAGACCTAAAAGCAAACTTTGTGCACCTCTAAAATAAGTTTCCTCAACATCACACTTCAAGCTCGTTTCCAAATGTTTACGTAGTTCTGCGTCTCTTTTGCATTCTTCCAGCGACAGCAGCTAAAACAGAGAGGCCTTTCAGCGTTTGGGCTTATTTTACAAACGGTCTTGAGTTCATCAATCTGCAAAGCATGTCTCGCCGATCTGGGAACGCTGACCGGCCATTGCATCGAAATTGGCACACAAAAAATAAACATTGGTTATATCTTTGAAACACTTGCTTGATAGGAAGAGCCTGCAAAGCCCAGTGAAATCTGTTGTAGAGACACATCAAAGACTGGGGAAAAAAATCCCAGATATTTTTTTTTCTTGTTCCTGTTCTTTCTCAGCGTGTTAAAGCGCTGAGCTGCTGAACATGCGGACCGAAAGGTCACAGGTTCGAATCCAGGGAGCGGAGTGAGTGCCTGTTGTTAGCCCCAGCTTCTGCCAACTTAGCAGTTCGAAAACATGCAAATGTGAGTAGATCAATAGGTACCACTCCGGCGGGAAGGTAACAGCACTCCATGCAGCCATGGTAGTTATAATATTGAATTATTCCATCATCCAGGATGATACAGTGGAGTCTCACTTATCCAACACTCACTTATCCAACGTTCTGGATTATCCAACACATTTTTGTAGTCAATGTTTTCAATACATCGTGATATTTTGGTGCTAAATTCGTAAATACAGTAATTACTACATACCATTACTGTGTATTGAACTACTTTTTCTGTCAAATTTGTTGTATAACATGATGTTTTGGTGCTTAATTTGTAAAATCATAACCTAATTTGATTTTTAATAGGCGTTTTCCTTAATTATCCAACATATTTGCTTATCCAACGTTCTGCCGGCCCGTTTAGCTTGGATAAGTGAGACTCTACTGTATAATATAATAATAAAAACAACAATAATTCTGTAATATATTGTTGTTATTATATTTATTTATATTCTGCTTTATCTCAATCTCAAAGTAGCTAAACATAAAAGCATTATTATTATTATTATTATTATTATTATTATTTTATATTTATTATTTATATTTATTATTTTATTATGACACAGCAAACAAGATAGATATACTGGATTTTGTATCACAAAATCACAAGTCAAACACTTCCCCAGTACCTAGGACTGTGTGATGTATTTTCGGATGATGCGTGCAGATCCCAGTTGCAGTTGGCAGATCGTGATTTTGTCGATGTCTATTGTTTCCTATTATTATTATTATTATTATTATTATTATTATTATTATTATTATTATATTGTTATTATATTATATTTAATTATAATTATATTTAAATATAATTATTATATTATTATTGTTTCCGAATATTATTATTAATAATATATTATTATATAACCTAATAATCATTTATTATTCATAATGTATTATATAATGTAGTCATGCTGGCTACATGACCTTGGTGGTGTCTATGGACAACGCTGACTCTTCGGCTTAGAAATGGAGATGAGCACCAACCCCCAGAATCAGTCACCACTGGACTTAATGTCAGGGGAAAACCTTTACCTTTACCCTTTATACAGGGTGCATCTACACTATAGATTTAATGCAGTTTTGCACCACTTTAACTACCATGGCTCGATGCCACAACATCTTGGGATATGTAGTTTTGCTAGTTTTGCTTTGGTAGAGAAGGCGAAAAGCCTCGCAAATCTGCAGCTCCCCGGATCCGTAGCATTGAGCCGTGGCAGTTAAAGCGGTGTCAAACTGCATTAGTTCTACAGTGTGGATGCATCCTTAAAATGAGAACAAATGTGCCCTGAGGCTAAGGAATGAACAGTGCTGCCATTCAAATGTATTCAGAAGTAATTTAGTGGCAAAAATGTTACACTTATTGGAATAAACATGTGGAAAACATGTGTGACATGCTTCTCTTCCTTCCCCACTCCATCAGCAGTCAATCCGGGAAACAACGATGGAACATACATAATATTCCATGGTCAAAGCGGTTTGTGCCAGAAGGGGATCGGATTGCCACGGAGCCCTTTTTGAAGCAAAGCTTTCTTGTGGAGCCCCAAGAAATGTTTATATTATATTATATTATGTTATGTTATATTATATATAATGTGTGTGTGTATATTATATGAATGGCATGGGCAAACTTTTTGGTGCAAAGCACCCTTAACAAATGGCCATTCAGCTTTTGCCATAATAATACTATTAATAATAATAATAATAATAATAATAAACATTGACAAAATTACGATCTGACAACTGCAAAAGGCCACCCTATTGGGATCTGCACGCAGTGCAGGTGGTCCCGGTGGTGATGGGCACACTGGGTGCCGTGCCAAAAGATCTCAGCCGGCATTTGGAAACAATAGACATTGACAAAATTACGATCTGCCAACTGCAAAAGGCCACCCTGCTGGGATCTGCACGCATCATCCGAAAATACATCACATGGTCCTAGACACTTGGGAAGTGTTCGACTTGTGATTTTGTGATACGAAATCCAGCATGTCTATCTTGTTTTCTGTGTCATACAATAAAATAATAATAATAATAATAATAATAATAATAATAATAATAATAATAGGAGTAATCTCAGGGGCTATCCAGTCCAACCCCCTTCTCCCATGCAGTAAAAGCACAATCAAAGCATCCCTAGCAGATGGCCACCCAGCCTTTGTAGTAGTAGTAGTAGTAGTAGTACTGCTACTACTAGCAGTAATAATAATAATAATAATAATTGTAATATAATAATAATAATAATAATAATAATAATAATAATAATAATAATAATAATAATAGCAGAAACCCCAGGGGCCATCCAGTTCAATTCCCCTCTGCCATGCAGGAAAAGCACAATAAAAGCATCCCCAACAGATGGCCACCCAGCCTTTGCAGTAGTAGTAGTACTACTATTACTAGTAGTAATAATAATAATGGTAAATAATAATAATAATGGTAATAATAATAATAGCAGAAACCCCAGGGACCATCCAGTTCAATTCCCCTCTGCCATGCAGGAAAAGCACAATAAAAGCACCCCCAACAGATGGCCATCCAGCCTTTGTAATAAATGATGATAATAATTTGGTTATTCTTTAAAATTTTATATAATGTGATTTTATTTTGTAATGGTATCTGTTTTATATGAACTATTGTTTTGTAGATTGTTTTATATGAATTGTTGTTTTTACATTGTTTTTAGGCATTGAATTTTTGCCATTTACTGTAAGCCGCTTTGAGTCTCCTCGGAGAGAAAGGCGGGGTAAAAGTGATGTAAATAAATAAATAAATAAATAAATAAATAATAACAACAACAACAACAGCACTACTACTACTACTACTACTATAGTACTAATAGTAATAATAACACTGCTGCAACTTCTCTTTGCTTTTGCAGTGGCAAAATGTTGCTTGGCCACATGAGTCCTGGGTTTAATCTTTGATATATTGGAAAGTTTGTATGTACTTAAGTGAATATATCTAATGTTCTGCTTTTGGTCTCTTTCTCTACAAACATTTTCTCTCTCCGAATTTCCTTCTCTTTGACGTCTCATCCCTTCTTTTTTTCCAGGGCCAAATCCATAAGCGACGGCACAGGGCAGGAAATAAGTAAGTGACAGATGCGGGAAGAAAGTCCTGCTTTATATTTGCTGATTAATTGGCGTTAAAGGGGAAAAGTTGGTCTCGACCCAATGGTAATAATTAGCCCTCCCCGGTTTGTATAAATACTTTCCATCTGGCTTCCCGGTGGTACAAAAGCATTTTTGGCTTTTGGAAAAGCTCTCTGGCAGAGCAGAGCAGCTCCTACGGCTGTTAATAAGAGTTAACACTTTTGACGTAACGTCATTCTTCGTATCGCCATAAGGAATTCACAACCCAGGATGACTTACCGATAGAGCAGCCAATTTTTATACTTTTTCGAGGTTTTTTTTTTTTTTTTTAAATAAGAGCTTTACTGGCAGGCGAGCAATAAAGGTGAGAGTGGAGACGTGTATTTCTATCCTGCGAAATGGAATTGTGATTGGAAACACAAGAGGACGTTGTCGATGGATCAGTTGGCAACCTCCTTTTTAACCATCACTTGGCAATTCTGTTTGGAATGCAACCCATAAAAGTCCTGCCAATTGCAAAGGTATTTTTAAAGGAATGTAATCTTTAAAAATGATATAGGTTTTCTGCCATAACAGTTGACCCGCAGGCTTTCGGCAAGTAAATCCTACACGGATGCTTTGTGAAGCGTATGCAACTTTGTGCCAAATTCAATAGAAAATACTAGCTGTGCCCGGCCACGCGTTGCTGTGGCGAAATATGGTGGTATGGGAAATCAGATAATCTGTATTTTATAGGTAGTGTGGAAGAGGCCCAAGTGAGGCCTAACTCTGCCTGTCCCCTGGGGTGAGTGGGTTGCTAGGAGACCAAGTGGGCGGAGCTTAGCCTTCTAATTGGCAGCAACTGGATGAAAGCAATTATTCCTCTCCCTCTAATTAGGACTTTATTTTTCTTTTCTTTTTGTTGTATGAACGTAGAGGCATGGATGAGGGGTTGTGCTGCCAAGTTTACTGTTTCTGGGATGTGTAGTTTTGTTGTTTTGTCCAAGGCCGAAATTTCATTACCCTTTTATATATATATAGATCGACTGTTTCTGCTAATTTTGATAATTGGGAAAAGTTCACATAAATCTGCAAATGGTTTCAATTTCTGTAATAATAATATTATAATAAAAAAGGTAAAGGTTTCCCCTGATGTTAAGTCGAGTCGTGTCTGACTCTGGAGGTTGGTGCTCATCTCCATTTCTAAGCCAAAGAGCCGGCGTTGTCCATAGACACCTCCAAGGTCATGTGGCCACTGGCATGACTGCATGGAACGCCGTTACCTTCCCACCGGAGCAGTACCTATTGATCTACTCACATTTGGCTGTTTTCAAATATATTCACTATTATAATTGT
Source organism: Anolis carolinensis (assembly GCF_035594765.1). Taxonomy (NCBI): domain Eukaryota; kingdom Metazoa; phylum Chordata; class Lepidosauria; order Squamata; family Anolidae; genus Anolis; species Anolis carolinensis. The sequence continues at coordinate 17,493,756 of NW_026943822.1, read as the reverse complement.
TTATTTACATTACATGCAATATTACTAATAATATTGCAATATACAGTAGAGTCTCACTTATCCAAGCCTCGCTTATCCAAGCCTCTGGATAATCCAAGCCATTTTTGTAGTCAATGTTTTCAATATATCATGATATTTTGATGCTAAAGTCATAAATACAGTAATTACAACATAACATTACTGCGTATTGAACTACTTTTTCTGTCAAATTTGTTGTATAACATGATGTTTTGGTGCTTAATTTGTAAATTCATAACCTAATTTGATGTTTAATAGGCTTTTCCTGAATCCCTCCTTATTATCCAAGATATTCACTTATCCAAGCTTCTGCTGGCCCGTTTAGCTTGGATAAGTGAGACTCTACTGTAGTTGTATAATATAATATATTGTATGTAAATCTACACCTCCATTTCTAAGCCGAAGAGCCGGCATTGTCCATAGACACCTCCAAGGTCATGTGGCCATTGGCATGACTGCATGGAATGCTGTTACCTTCCCACCGGAGCAGTACCTATTGATCTACTCACATTGGCATGTTTTCGAACTGCTAGGTTGGCAGAAGCTGGAGCTAACAGCAGGTGCTCACTCCACTCCCCGGATTTGAACCTGGGACCTTTTGATCTGCAAGTTCAGCAGTTCAACGCCTTAACACACTGTGCCACTGGAGGCTCCAATATTATAATAATACTTTATTTTTCTATCTTGCCTCCATCTTCCTGAAGGGACTCGGGGCGGCTAACATGGGGCCAAGCCCGAAGAACAAACAGCAAACAGAATAAAATGCAAATATAGTATAGCCAACATCGTCATACAAATAAAGTGACCAAAATCAAAACCACAAAATACAAAACAATACAATAAAACACTAAAATACAACATGATAAAAGCAAAACCACCAATTAAGGCAATTACCGGTAGATAGATAAAATTAGAAAGTGGTCTGGAACAAAGTGCAAAGGTATAAATTGTAAACACTGTTGCAGTACAGCAGAGTCTCACTTATCCAAGACTCGCTTATCCAAGGTTCTGGATTGTCCAATGCATTTTTGTAGTCAATGTTTTCAATATATCGAGATATTGAAATCCACAAGCATGTGGACAATTTCAACAGAAACGAGGAAACCATGAAAATGAACAAATTCTGGCTACCAGTATTAAGAAATTCTAGAACTGGGACAGTAAATAAAGAACAACACTCAGACATGAATCAAACAGGACCAGCTAACACCTCCCAACAAAGGATTCACCCAGGCAGGAATCAACCTGCAAGGCCATTCAGTGCTAATCAAGGTGGCCAATGGCAACATTCACATTTGTTTCAAAGACAAGAGTTCTTTCTCCCACCTTGGACATTATTCCACAGATATATAAACCCCACTTGACAAGTTTCCAACAGACCTCACAGACTATGAGGATGCTTGTCATAGATGTGGGCAAAACGTCAGGAGAGAATGCTTCTTGAACATGGCCATACAGCCTGGAAAACGCACCGCGACCCAACTTTGCTAACCTCTGGGTCAGACTCAGTCTCTTATGAGAATGTTTTTAATCTTCCTTCGAACTTCTAAGAACAAATGTCACCTGCCGATCTTTTGTACTGCTTCCCATCTGAAAGAAAAAGAAGAGAAGAGAAAAGAAAGAAAATTAAAAATGGTTCCATTGGGACATTCGTGGCAGCTCGCTTGTCTCAACAATTCATTGCTCTTGCACAGAGACCGCACCTGGCCTTTTCCCAAAGCATAACATAAAAAAAATGATATATTACATTGCAAGGAGATTATGGCTGTGTGTTGGGTTTTAAAAAAAAAATTGAGAAAGAAAAACTCCCCATCGTTCCAAATAAAGAATCAAAGCTTGGCATGCTATCTATAAAAAGCATATAAAACTCTTTTTAAAGCATGCATGAACAAAAGTCCAAGGGTAGACCACACTGTAGAATGAATACAGTTTGACACCAATTTAAACAGTCATGGCGAGAAGCTATGGAATCATAGGAGAAGTAGTGTATATACTCGAGTATAAGCCTTTTTTAGGACTGAAAAAAAAAACCAACCCTCCTTGGCTTATACTCAGGTGAGGGTCCTGGTGGGCTTATATTCAGGTCGGCTTATACTCAAGTATATAGGGTATATTTATTATTTTTCTCTATTATTATTGGTATTGTTACATTAATTATTTTACTCTATTAATTATTATTATTACATTTATTATTTTACCCTATTAGTGTTGTAACTTTTACATTTATTTTACTCTATTTTTATCATTATTGTTACATTTATTATTTTATTCTATTAATTAGTATTATTACATTTATTATTTTACTCTATTGTTGTTACTTTTACATTTATTTTACTCTATTTTTGTTATTATTAATACATTTATTATTTTACACTATTTATTATTACATTTATTATTTTACTGCATTTCTTATTATTACATTTATTATTTCTGTTTATTATTACATGTATTGTTTTACTGCATTTCTTCTTATTATTATTATTACATTTATTATTTCACTCTATTATTATTATTAAAAGGATACATAAGCACATTTACATAGAAGATGATGAAAATAATGACTTAATCAGAGTTGGACAGTCATATCTTAAATTACAGTTTGATGTAAAGATTCAAAAACATTTAAACTACTGATGCCTCAATGAATGTAATTTTATTGGTACTGTATCTCAGCTTATACTGGAGTCAATGTTTGTTTGTGGTAAAATTAGTTGCCTTGGCTTATATTCGGGTCGGCTTATACTCGATTATAGTTTGGTGAGGTATCAGTAGAGAAAGCCTTGTAAAACCCCAATTCCCATAGCACTGAGCCATGGTAGTAAAGCAGTGTCAGACTGCATTAATTCTACAATGTAAATATATTCTGAAATCTATTAGGGCAGGCAAGGTGACTTTGCACGAATGCATAAAAATAAATTATTTCACTACCCACTAGTTCATTGTACACTTCCAAAGAAACATGATTTCCCATTGATTTTCTTTGTCCCATTCACTGTATTTTTAGAGTTGTTTCTTTGCAGCCAACCACTGCGAAGCCAACCTGCAATGTTTACTTCCAAGCCCATTAAGCTTCCAGAAGGCTGCTTGCCTTGACCCTTAGCCATGTTTTATCAGGTTGCAGAAACAGTTTTTGTGCACAAGTTGACCTTCTGGTGCCTCATCCTCATGTTATCCTCCCAAAGCTGGGGGATGCTGGTTGCTAGGAAACTGTAGAGGTGATATATCTTCTTTTTCTCATAAAGATCTGCTAACTTCTACATCATTCTTCAACAGGGCCCAGTAAAGCCGATGGGCAAGGATTGAGTGACAATTGCTAGTGAGGATGGCTTCTTTGGAAGATGTTTGGAAGCTTTGAGATGCTTCCAAACTGATGTATAAGAGATTTGGAGAACTTCAGTGTGCTGGTACGGCTGTACCAGAAGCTCCGACTTTATTTTCTTGCTGCTAATGTTTGCAGTCATAGGACAGGCCGCCTGTCAATCATCACTAAGTTTAATGTGTTGTCGAAGGCTTTCATGGCCAGGATCACAGGGTTGTTGTGTGTCTTTCGGGCTGTGTGGCCATGTTCCAGAAGCATTCTCTCCTGACGTTTCGCCCACATCTATGGCAGGCATCCTCAGAGGTTGTGAGGTATGGAGAAAACTAAGCAAAGAGGTAAATATATATCTGTGGAAAGTCTAGGGTGAGAGAGGTCAGTGTGAATGTGTAGTTAATCACTTTAATTAGCATTGAAAAGCTTATCTGCTGTCTTCTTCCTGCCTCTGGGGCATCCTTTGTTTAGAGTCGTTAACTGCCCTAGGTTGATTCATGTCTGGAAATCCTCTGTTTTCAGAGTATTGCTTTTTATTTACTGTTCTGATTCTTGAGTTTTTTAATACTGGTAGCCAGATTTTGTTCATTTTTCATGGTTTCTTCCTTTCTGTTGAAGTTGTCCACATGCTTGTGGATTTCAATGGCTTCTCTGTGTAGTCTGACATGATAGTTGTTAGAATGGTCCAGCATTTTTGTGTTCTCAAATAGTATTCTGTGTCCAGGCTGATTCATCAAATGCTCTGCTATGGCTGATTTCTCTGGTTGAATTAGACTGCAGTGCCTTTCATGTTCTTTGACTCTTGTTTGGGCGCCACTAAGTTTGGTTCTGCCCCTTGTTCAGGGCTCTGGGAGGGAAGGAGCCACTTTTAAGTCAGTCTCACTTAAGGAAGCTAAGCTATAGGATGTAGACCAGCTCGTCCCGTAGAAAAGCTTCGTATCTCAAGAACATCCGGGGATATAGAACATCCAAGGAAACAGAAACAGAAATTCCAGGGGAAAAGTCCCAAAAGCTCTGGCTGAGATCTCACAGCCTCTCAGCCTCACAGCTCCTGAGGGAAACAGCCCTAAAGTTTCCAAAGAAACCTCGGAGAGAGAACAGCATCACAGATCCATGGAACCCCAACTGAAACATCTGCAGGCCTTGGTTGGTAGGTCCACTCGATGCCCAGACACATTTGGAATTGGTAGTAGGTCCCACATCAGCTAGGCCCATATGATAGACAGCCTGGGAGAGGTTATAAGGGGGTTTGCTTCTTACAGAGAAAGTACAGTTATCCAAAGCCAATTGCCCGTCCCCTGGGGACAAGATTGAAAAGCCAACAGTTTATTAAGAAAACCTTGAAGTGTTATTTGACTCCTTGAAGATTTATTATTTCTTCATCAATAAAGACTTTGTTATCTCATTAAAGACTCAAAAGACCATCCCTTTCAGGAAAATCCTCAAGAACCTCTCTTTAGGCACCCTGGCTTCCCGCTGGGCATAAAGTATACGTCCTATACAAAAGACAATAGTTACAGGCCCAGCGCGTGACAGAACATTCAGACACTTCAGAGATTTGGGGACTGATGGAAAGGTTCGGGAGGTTGCCAAAAGCTCGGGCTGACAGTTGGGAGCTCACCCCGATTCCTGGCTTTGAACTGTCGAACCCTCTGGTCAACAGATTTCCTGCAGGACTGTCAATATGTGGATATGTCTCCACTAAGTAGTGAGCAATGACTTGGTCTACCTCGCAGGGTTGTTGTGGAGAGAAGGAGAGCCACATACACCAGTGTGTTAAAGCACTGAGCTTCTGAACTTGCGGACCGAAAGGTTGCAGGTTCAAATTTGAGGCACAGAGTGAGCACCCGCTGTTAGCCCCAGCTTCTGCCAACCTAACAGTTTGAAAACATACAAATGTGAGTAGATCAATAGATACCGCTCCAGCAGGAAGGTAACGTCGCTCCATGCAGTCATGCCTATGGCCACGTGATCTTGGAGGCTGCAATTCCCATAGTCCTTAGAGAAGCTTTTTCATAATCTGGTCTCAAATGACATTAATTCAACACTGTAGAATTAGAATCATGAAATCATAAAATCATAGAATCGTAGAGTTGGAAGAGTGCTCCTGGGCCATCCAGTCCAACCCCCTGCAAGATGCAGGAAAATCTCATTCAAAGCACCCCGACAGATGGCCATCCAGCCTCTGCTTAAAAGCTTCCAAAGAAGGAGCCTCAACCAATTAATATTGCTTAAGACCACTTTAGTGCAATGGAATTGTAGTTTTACAAAGTATTTACGCCTTCTCTTTGGTGCTGCACCAAAATACATCTCCCAGGATTCCATAACATTGAGCCATGTATTTCAGTGTCAATGTTGATTTTTTATGCAGCAGAAAAGGCCAATGCGATCCTGGGCTGTGTCAATAGAAGTCCAGTATCTGAACAGTTCCTTGCTTTCATGCTTACAATCTAAGGATTGCAAGAAAGTCCAGTATCTGAATGAAGGGAAATAATACAGCCATGGCTTGGCAATAGTGATATATATGGCTGGACATGAGCCAAGAGGGTGTTGCAGCAGCAGAAAAGGCCAATGTGATCCTGGGCTGTGTCAATAGAAACCCAGTATCTGAACAGTTCCTTGCTTTCATGCTTACAATCTAAGGATTGCAAGAAAGTCCAGTATCTGAATGAAGGGAAATAATACAGCCATGGCTTGACAATAGTAATATGTATGGCTGGACATGAGCCAAGAGGGTGGCGCAGCAGCAGAAAAGGCCAATGCGATCCTGGCCTGGGAAATAATACAGCCATGGCTTGACAATAGTGATATATATGGCTGGACATGAGCCAAGAGGGTGGCGCAGCAGCAGAAAAGGCCAATGTGATCCTGGCCTGGGAAATAATACAGCCATGGCTTGACAATAGTGATATATATGCCTGGACATGAGCCAAGAAGGTGGCTCAGCAGCAGAAAAGGCCAATGCGATCCTGGGCTATGTCAATAGAAGTCCAATGCGATCCTGGGCTGTGTCAATAGAAGTCCAATAACTGAACAGTTCCTTGCTTTCATGCTTACAATCTATGAATTGCAAGAAAGTCCGGTATCTGAATGAAGGGAAATAATACAGCCATGGCTTGACAATAGTGATATATATGGCTGGACATGAGCCAAGAAGGTGGCGCAGCTGCAGAAAAGGCCAATGCGATCCAGGCATGATAGGGCTGTGCCATTTAGCCAGAATGGCACTGACAAATAAGGAACACACATACCCAATAAAGCCGTCCTGTATAAATAACGTGCCACCATGCCAGACATACACGTCTTGATGATATAACTTGGGGACGTGAAGCACGCAGAAATCAAATTATATGTATTCTACAATTTTCCGAATATAGGAAATAAGATTAGCTAGGGATTTACTGTCCAGGCCTCTGCCCCTTGAGCGATGTCTGTGGCACCCATCCCAAAACCGTCTTCCTGTTATTATTCCTGTTATAAAGGCAGTTATTATTTCTGGGAGAGAAGAACTATTTAGTAGATCAACACTATTCATAGTGGCAGTCCGTGGAGAGAGTTGGCTTTTTGACTTGTATTGCCACCCCCCCCCCCCCAAATGAATTTCCCCAGTGTTGACGATCAGCATTTTATTTTATCATTGTTCACGTATAAGGTAAAGGTAAAGGTTTCCCCTGACGTTAAGTCCAGCTGTGTCCGACTCTGGGGGTTGGTGCTCATCTCCATTTCTAAGCCAAAGAGCCGGCGTTGTCCATAGACACCTCCAAGGTCATGTGGCCAGCATGACTACATGGAACGCCGGAGCGGTACCTATTGATCTACTCACATTGGCATGTTTTCGAACTGCTAGGTTGGCAGGATATATTATATATTAAATGTAATATTACTAATAATATTACCATATAATGATATACAGTAGAGTCTCACTTATCCAAGCTAAACGGGCCAGCAGAAGCTTGGATAAGCGAATATCTTGGATAATAAGGAGGGATTAAGGAAAAGCCTATTAAACATCAAATTAGGTTATGATTTTACAAGTTAAGCACCAAAACATCATGTTTTACAACAAATTTGACAGAAAAAGTAGTTCATTACACATTAATGCTATGTAGTAATTACTGTCTTTACGAATTTAGCACCAAAATATCACGATGTATTGAAAACATTGACTACAAAAATGTGTTGAATAGTCCAGAACAATTGATAAGTGAGTGTTGGATAAGTGAGACTCTACTGTATCGCATATAGTCAAGTATAAGCCGACCCAAATATAAGCCGAGGCACCTAATTTTACCACAAAAAAACTGGGAAAACATTGACTCCAGTATAAGCCGAGGGTGGTAAATTTCAGAAATAAAAATAAATACCAATAAAATTACATTAATTGAGGCATCAGTAGGTTAAATGTTTTTGAATATTTACATCAAGCTCAAATTTAAGATAAGACTGTCCAACTCTGATCCAATCATTACTCTCATCTTCTTCAATGTAAATGTGCTTATGTATCCTTTTAATAATAATAGAGTAAAGTAATACATGGAATAATAATAATAATAAATACAGGAAAATAATACATGTAATAAAAACATTGACTACAAAAATGGCTTGGATTATCCAGAGGCTTGGATAAGCGAGGCTTGGATAAGTGAGACTCTACTGTAGTACAATATAGTAATTCAATGCTTATATTGTGCTATGCTAATAATATATTGTATGTTTATTTGATTTGTAAGCCGCTCTGAGACCCCTTCGGAGTGAGAAGAGCGGGATATAAATGTAGTAAATAAATTAATTAATAAATATTTGAAAATGGGATAATAAAACTCCCGCTGTTAGCTCCAGCTTCTGCCAACCTAGTAAAAGGTAAAGGTTTCCCCTGACGTTAAGTCCAGTCATGTCTGACTCTGGGTGGTGGTGTTCATCTCCATTTCTAAGCCGAAGAGCCGGCGTTGTCCATAGTCACCTCCAAGGTCATGTGGTTGGCATGACTGCATGGAGCAGCGTTACCTTCCCACTGAAGCGGTACCTATTCATCTACTCACATTTATATGCAGTTGGATAAGTGAAAATGTTGGATAATAAGGAGGGATTTTAAAAAAGCCTAAATAAAGAATAACACTATGAAAAGAGGGGAAATCCAGACAGGAAACAATCAGGGCCAGCTAACACCTCCCAACCAAGGACGCCCCCAGGGAGGAAGCAGCCAGGCTTTGAATCTGCAAGGCCATTAAATGCTAATCAAGCTGGCCAATTGCAACATTCACACTAGCCTCAAACAGGCAAGAGCTCTTTCTCCCACCCTGGACTTTCCACAGATATAGGCCCGGACTGTGGCGCAAGCTGGTGAGCAGCCAGCTGCAGCCAGCTGAGACTAATCACTCTGACCAAGAGGTCATGAGTTCGAGGCCAGCTCGGAGCCTGCGTTTGTCTTTGTCTTTGTTCTATGTTAAAGGCATTGAATGTTTGCCTTATATGTGTAATGTGATCCGCCCTGAGTCCCCTTCGGGGTGAGAAAGAAGGGCGGAATATAAATACTGTAAATAAATAAATAAATAAATAATATAATATAAATAATTACCTAGCTTCCAACAGAACTCAAAACCTCTGAGGATGCCTGCCATAGATGTGGGCGAAACGTCGGGAGAGAATGCTTCTGGAACATGGCCAGGCAGCCCGGAGACCTGGTCTCGAGGAAAGGGCGAGAAGAAAGGTATTTGCCGCTTTGCGGAGCAGAGAAGCGGCGAACGTCTACAGGATGGTGCCACAGGCAACTGCCTAGTTTGCCTCGTGGTTGAACCGCCCCTGTTTGCATGTCTTCGAACTGCTAGGTTGGCAGAAGCTGGAGCTAACGGCAGGCGCTCACTTCCCGGATTTGTGACCTTTTGGTATAAACAACAACAATGTGCAATATATAAAGCAGTATTGCCAGCAACAATACATACCGCAGTATAGTCAACAATAATATACAGTAATAATCATCACCCATCTGCTCTCACTGCCGGCAAAAGCAAGAGGCGACGCCAATTTGTTCCACATATGAACACAAGGAATATTCTTTTGGCACAAACCGCTGTTACTTCCTGTACCTTCTCAGTGTTTCCCTTTCAGCACAAGCCAAGAAGAGAGTAATGAGTCAGATATTTGGGAGTTAGGCGGGAATGGGTTGTTATTCCACAGAGTTTCCAAGAGAACCCTCAGTGTTATTTGGTGGCAAATGATCTATTTATGACTCGCGGCAGCTAACATGAGGTCAAGCCCAGGCAATTACAATAAAGCAAAATACTGTATATACTTGAGTATAAGCCTAGTTTTTCAGCCCTGAAAAAGCCCCCCTCGGCTTATACTCGGGTGAGGGTCCTGGTTGGCTTATATTTGGGTCAGCTTATACTCGAGAATATATGGTACATTTATTATTTTTCTCTATTATTATTGGTATTATTGAGCCCCCAGATGGCGTAGTGGACTAAGTGACTTGAAGGTTGGGTTGCTGACCTGAAAGCTGCCAGGTTCGAATCCCACCTGGGGAGAGTGCAGATGAGCTCCCTCTATCAGCTCCAGCTCCATGCGGGGACATGAGAGAAGCCTCCCAGAAGGATGGTAAAAACATCAAAACATCCAGGCGTCCCCTGGGCAACGTCCTTGCAGACGGCCAGTTCTCTCACTCCAGAAGCAACTCCGGTTGCTCCTGACATGAAAAAAAATGGTATTATTACATGTATTATTACATGTATCCAACATTCTGGATTATCCAACGCATTTTTGTAGTCAATGTTTTCAATACATTGTGATATTTTGGTGCTAAATTCGTAAATACAGTAATTACTATGTAGCATTACTGCATATTGAACTACTTTTTCTGCTAAATTTGTTGTATAACTTGATGTTTTGGTGCTTAATTTGTAAAATCATAACCTAATTTGAGGTTTAATAGGCTTCTCCTTAATCTCTCCTTGTTATCCAATGTATTCGCTTATCCAACGTTCTGCTGGCCCGTTTATGTTGGATAAGTGAGACTCTACTGTATTACATTTATTTTACTATATTATTATTATTATTATTATTATTATTATTATTATTATTATTATTAATACATTTATTATTTCACTCTGATATTATTATTATTATATTTATTAAGTAAAGGTAAAGGTTTCCCCTGACATTAAGTCCAGTCATGACCAACTCTGGGGGTTGGTGCTCATCTCCATTTCTAAGCCGAAGAGCCGGCGCTGTCCATAGACATCTCCAGGTCATGTGGCCATTGGCATGACTGCATGGAGCGCTGTTACCTTCCTGCCGGAGCAGTACCTATTGATCTACTCACATTGGCATGTTTTCGAACTGCTAGGTTGGCAGGAGCTGGGGCTAACAGCGGGTGCTCATTCCGCTCCCGGGATTTGAACCTGGGACCTTTTGGTTCAGCAGCTCAGCGCTTTAACACACTGTGCCACCAGGGGCCCCATTATATATATTATTTTACTCTATTTATTACTACATGTATTATTTTCCTGTATTTATTATTATTATTATTACATGTATTATTTTACTCTATTATTATTAAAAGGATACATAAGCACATTGACATTGAAGAAGATGAGAATAACGATTTAATCAGAGTTGGACAATCTTATCTTAAATTAGAGCTTTATGTAAATATTCAAAAACATTTAACCTACTGATGCCTCAATTAATGTAATTTTATTGGTACAGTAGAGTCTCACTTATCCAACACTCGCTTATCCAACATTCTGGATTATCCAACGCATTTTTGTAGTCAATGTTTTCAGTATATCGTGATATTTTGGTGCTAAATTCGTAAATACAGTAATTACTACATAGCATTACTACGCATTGAACTACTTTTTCTGTCAAATTTGTTGTTAAACATGATGTTTTGGTGTTTAATTTGTAAAATCATAACTTAATTTGATGTATAATAGGCTTTTCCTTAATCCCTCCTTATTATCCAACATATTCGCTTATCCAACATTCTGCTGGCCCGTTTATGTTGGATAAGTGAGACTCTACTGTATCTATTTTTATTTCTGACATGTACCACCCTCGGCTTATACTGGAGTCTATGTTTTCCCAGTTTTTTTGTGGTAAAATTAGATGCCTCGGCTTATATTCTGGTTGGCTTATACTCAAGTATATATGGTGCATATATATTTAAATATATATATGTATGTATGTGTATATATATATATACACACACACACACACACACAAATATAGGCTCACAGTTGCCAAGATTAAATAAGGGGATACATTCATTAAAAATGTTTTTGAATGCGCATGCCATTCCTTTCTCAGCAGACCAGCGCATCACGCAGTTTCTTAGGCAATGCGCTGCTGTCTGTCCACCCGCCTCCACACTCCTGTTCCTATGAGAACATTCATGTGCCAAACCCTCCACTAATAACTAATTTGGAACTCTAATTAAAAATAATATGACACCTCCCCGCCCTCCTCATTTGCAATGAGCGATCCGAATGCGGTTCCAATGGACGGGGTCTTGCACATCATTTGCGAGCGGCAGACCACCGAAAAATGGCATAAAAAAAGGCAAAGGCCAAAAGTAGTTCATTAAAATGATCACAGGAGGGAAAAAAGGGATCCTTCAACACAGGAACCGAAAGCAATTTCCTTGGAATATGTAAATATAAGGTCAGAAGGATCGTGTTTGGTATTTTGAACGGAAAGGTTAGATGTGGACTGATGATGATAATGATGCAAAAGGAAACTCACAAGAGCGGATATTCAATGATAACACTGGTCAACACACATTTTGTTAGTCCTCTTTCAGGGTATATTCAGTACAATACAATACAATACAATTCTTTATTGATTAGTCACTTTTGACCCTATCAAAACATGTAAAACATACAATACGTACACACTTATGCATACATACAATAAAACCATGTGAAGATACAAAACATCCCGACCGGTGGCCTAATAACCCACTCCTAGACAAATACAGAGTAAAAAGGTTAAAATTAGTAATTTCCTAAGATAAGATTTGAACGAGGACAGGGGTAAGTAAAACAAGTGTCTTGTCCATAGTAAATTTTAAGTTTGGATTTTGTTAATGGCAATAATGTGTCAGCTCTCAGCTTCCATCTTCTCGTGGATGGCCAGCGCTTTTTGCGTAAAAAGAGCCAGTTTTAAAATAGAGTTTTTATCTGAACCCTGTAGAAGGATATGCAATTTCTCCTTATTCTCTAAGTGAGTATGATTCTCCATACTCTAGATATATTCTCTCACACCAGAAGCAACTTGCAGTTTCTCAAGTTGCTCCTGACATGAAAAAAATTATTATTATTATTATTATTATTATTATTATTATTATTATTATTATTATTATTATTGACACAACGACGTTGTATGACACAGCAAACAAGATAGTTATGCTGGATTTTGTTTCACAAAATCACAAGTCGAACACTTCCCAAGTGTCTAGGACTGTGTGATGTATTTTCGGATGATGCGCGCAGATCCCAGTAGGGTGGCCTTTTGCAGTTGGCAGATCGTGATTTTGTCAATGTCTATTGTTTCCAAATGCCAGATGAGATCTTTTGGCACGGCACCCAGTGTGCCCATCACCACTGGGACCACCTGCACTGGTTTCTGCCAGAGTCTTTGAAGTTCAATCTTGAGGTCCTGATAGCGGCTGAGTTTTTTCCTGTTGTTTTTCGTCAATGCGACTGTCACCTGGGATGGCGACATCAATTATCCAAACTTTTTTCTTTTCCACAACTGTGATGTCTGGTGTGTTGTGTTCCAGAACTTTGTCAGTCTGGATTCAGAAGTCCCACAGTTCATTCTCCAATACTTTTCCAGGTTTGAGATCCCACCAGTTCTTTAATGCTGGGAGGTGGTACTTGAGGCATAAATTCTAATGAATCATTTGGGCCACATAGTTGTGCCTCTGTTTGTAGTCTGCCTGTGCGATTTTCTTACAGCAGCTGAGGATATGATCAATGGTTTCGTCGGTTTCCTTGCACAGTCTGCATTTTGGGTCATCAGCTGATTTTTCAATCTTGGCCTTAATGGCCTTTGTTCTGATGTCTTGCTCCTGGGCTGCAAGGATCAGGCCTTCTGTCTCCTTCTTCAGGGTCCCATTCGTGAGCCAGAGCCAGGTCTTCTCCTTATCAGCTTTTCCTTCAATTTTGTCAAGGAACCTTCCATGCAATGTTTTGTTGTGCCAGCTGTCAACTCTAGTTTGTAGTGCGGTTTTCTTGTACTGATTCTTTGTCTGCTGTGCTTTGAGGAGTTTTTCATTTTTGACTCCAGTCAAAGCAGGTTCTTCACTTTGCTTGACATCTTCTGCCAGGGCATGTTCTTCTTCTTTGACTGCTTTTTTTACTTGCAAGAGTCCTCTGCCACCTGATCTTCTAGGCAGATATAGCCGGTCAACATCACTGCGAGGGTGCAGGGAATGATGGATGCTCATGAGTTTTCTTGTTTTTCTGTTCAAATTGTCCAGTTCCACCAGTGTCCAGTTTATGATGCCAGCAGTATATCTTATGACATTATTATTATTATTATTATTATTATTGACACAACGACGTTGTATGACACAGCAAACAAGATAGTCATGCTGGATTTCGTTTCACAAAACCACAAGTCGAACACTTCCCAAGTGTCTAGGACTGTGTGATGTATTTTCGGATGATACGTGCAGATCCCATTATTATTATTATTATTATTATTATTATTATTATTATTATTATTAAAACCCACCAAGTGATCTTGGGTGTTTCACACTCTCTCAGCCCCTGACATCACCTTGGATAGTGCCATGATGCATTGCCTTAGGGCCACTATATGTTGGGAATGACTTGAAGGCACATACGCAACAAGTCAGAGCCACTTGCAAAATAAAATCGACTTGTATGCTTGCTATGCTATCAGTCGATAAAGAGAACCTCTTTTTGAATAGTCCCCGAGTCCCATGTTTCCACGTCCACGGGGTAAAAAGGAAAACACGACACTCACATTTGTAACAAACTCGCTGTGCCATTAGCACTTGGATTGAGAGGCACGAGGATTCAATTTGTGCATGTTAGGAATTAATTATCGATTCTCCCCTCTCTCTATCCTGGCTATAAGGGACAGAACAGCTGCTTCCATTAATTCCCCTGTATTATCCTCACCATTGCTCATAAAACGAGATTACCTCAAGAATGCGAGGCTATTTTTATAGCCCTTGCCGGCAGCCTTAATTAGATTCCCTACCCCTCAATTTAATCAATTTGGGGACTTCACTGTTCGGGAGCATCAGCATGCCCAATCTGATCAAGCATTATCCGAGAACTTGGATTCAAGCTGACACTTCGGAGGCACTGGTGTGGCCAGGGAACCGGCACATTGGCGCAGGTTATATAATTCAGAGTTTTGTTGAAACAACTCATATTCACTTTTACTTGCTTGTATTGATCTTTCAGATCAGGTCCGGGCATCTAAAGCCAGCATGAATGTGTGGCCAGAATTAGCTAAATATTTATATGACAATGATATAAATGATGTTCGTGTTCACAAACAAATTACATTTAGAAAATTTGGAACATTTTTCTTAATGTTTGACATAAATTTGCAAGTAGTCAGGGATAATATGGATTATTGTCATGGGATTTTATTTTTTCGTGTCAAACTGCAAGTCGCTTCTGGTGTGAGAGAATTGGCCATCTGCAAGGATATTGCCCAGGAGACATTGCCCGGATGTTTTGATGTTTGTACCATCCTTGTGGGAGGCTTCTCTCATGCCCCACCACGGGGAGCTGGAGCTGACAGAGGGAGCTCATCTGTGCTCTCCCTGGATTGGATTCAAACCAGCAACCTTCAGGTCAGCAGTCCTGCCGGCACAAGAGTTTAACCCATTGTCACACTGCATTAATTTAATATTGTAGATGCACCTTAAGACACTGGGAGAGCAGGGTCTGAATCTCTGTGTGACCATGGAATCATACTGACCGATCTTGGGCAAGTCACACTCTCTCAGCCTCAGAAGAAGACACGGGCAACTCCCTGCTGAATAAATGATGCCAATAAAATTCACAATAGAGTCAACTGTGGCTTGAAGGCACACAACAAGAACAAGGCCAGCTAACACCTCCCAACAAAGGACTCCCCCAGGCGGGAAGCAGCCAGGCTTTGAAGCTGCAAGGCCATTCAATGCTAATCAAGGTGGCCAATGACAACATTCACACTTGCCTCAAACAGACAAGAGTTCTTTCTTCCACCCTGGGATATATAAATCCCACTTGTCTAGTTTGTAACAGACCTCCCAACCTCTGAGGATGCTTGCTGTAGATGTGGGCGAAATCTCAGGAGAGAATGCTTCCGGGACATGGCTATACAGCCTGGGAAACTCGCAGCAACCCAAGAACAATAATGTCACAAACAGGATGCTGTTACTTAAATTGGCTGCTTTCCTCTGACTAATATGGGACCAGCCCTGTATTTGTATGTGTTGTCCTCATTGTATTCTTAAGAAAAGTGGGACTTCATCACTGAAAAAATAGGAAAACAAACTGACAAAGCTTCAGGTCAGTCATTAATGACGCCCGCCAGCTGTCTGAGACTTGAGCGAGCCCAAATGTTCCGTTTTATCCCTGCTATAAAAACCCACAACTTTCTGTGTCAATGATAATTTGAGTTAACGGGGAACAGATGTCGGTTGGAATTCTGATATTGCTCAATGCAAAGAAGGGAGTGCGGCACTCCGGAGTGGAAGGAGAGCGAGACTCAGTTTTGAGATCAAGAGCGAGGAGTCAGGCCATATAAAATCCAGATTATCTGGTTTGAACTCGATTATATGGCAGTGTAGACTGTTACGGGTTTGTTGGGGGAAAAAAACCTGCGTGCAGTCCTGTCCAGACTTATCCAGCCCTTTGTTGCATCCACAATGAGCAAAAGAAAACAAGCCAGGAAAATGGAAGAAAAATAAAAAAAATTACTCTTAAGTAGCAGAGTTAAAAAAGAAACACAATAGAACCTCCAGGAACAAAACTCACATAAAGTTCCTTGCATTAAACTCATGCATCTTCATAGTAGGCTCTCAGCAAATATTCAGTAAGTCCCCAAAAGACATAACAAACATTTCCCAAAGTTATACCTCATTCAGGGAGTGGTTCAAGCTTGTTAGCCTTGATTGTTCTAATTACTCAACTATGAGTTGTAATTGACCAGGTGTTTTTCCCTTAACACACACATACACAAGTAGTGATCCCACAGAAACTTAGTCAAATACATGCATATACAGTAACTAGCTGTGCCCGGCCACGCGTTGCTGTGGCAAAGTGGTGGTGGTATTGGTTAAAAGTTGTTGTGGAATTTTTATTTGATGTTATTTGTATTTTTTAATTAATTTTATTGTAACTTATCTTTTTTATTTATTATATTTTATTATTTTGTTGTATTATTTTTCGTTATTTTATTATTATAGTATTTTATTGTATTAATTTTTAGTGTTTTTTATTATTTTTATTGTATTATTTGTATTTCTTTTATTTTGTATTCTTTTATTAACACTGGGCTGAGTGGGTTGCTAGGAGACCAAGTGGGCGGAGCTTAGCCTTCTAAGTGGCAGCAATTGGATAAAAACAATTATTTCTCTCCCTCTAATTAGGATTTTATTTTTATTTTTGTTGTCGGAACCTAGGAGCAAGGATGGTGGGTTGTGTTGCCAAATTTCTAAGTTCTGGGGCTTGTACTTTTGTTGTTTAGTGGGAGGAACGGACACCGTTACTCCTTTATATATATAGATATAGACTGTGGTCAAATTCCATCTGAATGTGATCAAGATGGGGAAAGCTATTAACGAAGAACCCACAAGTTAGGAGGGTCTGCAGCCATTTGCTTTGCTCTGAAAATATACGAGAGTTGAATGAAAAGTAATGCCTCCACCTTCATAGCTCACCAACAGATGTCAGTCCTGGTCTGCGGCAGGTGTCGGCATGTTCAGTTACTCTCCTCTACAGTTCCATTTGCGGGAAGCCTTAGCATTGAACGGTTGTGTTGTTAAAGTGCGAAGTATGGAACTCTGCACAGAGAGTTCCATTTGGCGGGAAGCCTTAGCATTGAATGGTTGTGTTGTTAAAGTGCGAAGTATGGAACTCTGCGCAGAGAGTTCCATTTGGCGGGAAGCCTTAGCATTGAACGGTTGTGTTGTTAAAGTGCGAAGTATGGAACTTTGCGCAGAGAGTTCCATTTGGCGGGAAGCCTTAGCATTGAATGGTTGTGTTGTTAAAGTGCGAAGTATGGAACTCTGCGCAGAGAGTTCCATTTGGCGGGAAGCCTTAGCATTGAATGGTTGTGTTGTTAAAGTGCGAAGTATGGAACTCTGCGCAGAGAGTTCCATTTGGCGGGAAGCCTTAGCATTGAACGGTTGTGTTGTTAAAGTGCGAAGTATGGAACTCTGCGCAGAGAGTTCCATTTGGCGGGAAGCCTTAGCATTGAACGGTTGTGTTGTTAAAGTGCGAAGTATGGAACTTTGCGCAGAGAGTTCCATTTGGCGGGAAGCCTTAGCATTGAATGGTTGTGTTGTTAAAGTGCGAAGTATGGAACTCTGCGCAGAGAGTTCCATTTGGCGGGAAGCCTTAGCATTGAATGGTTGTGTTGTTAAAGTGCGAAGTATGGAACTCTGCGCAGAGAGTTCCATTTGGCGGGAAGCCTTAGCATTGAACGGTTGTGTTGTTAAAGTGCGAAGTATGGAACTCTGCGCAGAGAGTTCCATTTGGCGGGAAGCCTTAGCATTGAACGGTTGTGTTGTTAAAGTGCGAAGTATGGAACTTTGCGCAGATGGTTCCATTTGGCGGGAAGCCTTAGCATTGAATGGTTGTGTTGTTAAAGTGCGAAGTATGGAACTCTGTGCAGACAGTTCCATTTGGCGGGAAGCCTTAGCATTGAACGGTTGTGTTGTTAAAGTGCGAAGTATGGAACTTTGCGCAGATGGTTCCATTTGCCGGGAAGCCTTAGCATTGAATGGTTGTGTTGTTAAAGTGCGAAGTATGGAACTCTGTGCAGACAGTTCCATTTGGCGGGAAGCCTTAGCATTGAACGGTTGTGTTGTTAAAGTGCGAAGTATGGAACTTTGCGCAGATGGTTCCATTTGGCGGGAAGCCTTAGCATTGAACGGTTGTGTTGTTAAAGTGCGAAGTATGGAACTCTGTGCAGACAGTTCCATTTGGCGGGAAGCCTTAGCATTGAACGGTTGTGTTGTTAAAGTGCGAAGTATGGAACTCTGTGCAGAGAGTTCCATTTGGCGGGAAGCCTTAGCATTGAACGGTTGTGTTGTTAAAGTGCGAAGTATGGAACTTTGCGCAGAGAGTTCCATTTGGCGGGAAGCCTTAGCATTGAATGGTTGTGTTGTTAAAGTGCGAAGTATGGAACTCTGCGCAGAGAGTTCCATTTGGCGGGAAGCCTTAGCATTGAATGGTTGTGTTGTTAAAGTGCGAAGTATGGAACTCTGCGCAGAGAGTTCCATTTGGCGGGAAGCCTTAGCATTGAACGGTTGTGTTGTTAAAGTGCGAAGTATGGAACTCTGCGCAGAGAGTTCCATTTGGCGGGAAGCCTTAGCATTGAACGGTTGTGTTGTTAAAGTGCGAAGTATGGAACTTTGCGCAGAGAGTTCCATTTGGCGGGAAGCCTTAGCATTGAATGGTTGTGTTGTTAAAGTGCGAAGTATGGAACTCTGCGCAGAGAGTTCCATTTGGCGGGAAGCCTTAGCATTGAATGGTTGTGTTGTTAAAGTGCGAAGTATGGAACTCTGCGCAGAGAGTTCCATTTGGCGGGAAGCCTTAGCATTGAACGGTTGTGTTGTTAAAGTGCGAAGTATGGAACTCTGCGCAGAGAGTTCCATTTGGCGGGAAGCCTTAGCATTGAACGGTTGTGTTGTTAAAGTGCGAAGTATGGAACTTTGCGCAGATGGTTCCATTTGGCGGGAAGCCTTAGCATTGAATGGTTGTGTTGTTAAAGTGCGAAGTATGGAACTCTGTGCAGACAGTTCCATTTGGCGGGAAGCCTTAGCATTGAACGGTTGTGTTGTTAAAGTGCGAAGTATGGAACTTTGCGCAGATGGTTCCATTTGCCGGGAAGCCTTAGCATTGAATGGTTGTGTTGTTAAAGTGCGAAGTATGGAACTCTGTGCAGACAGTTCCATTTGGCGGGAAGCCTTAGCATTGAACGGTTGTGTTGTTAAAGTGCGAAGTATGGAACTTTGCGCAGATGGTTCCATTTGGCGGGAAGCCTTAGCATTGAACGGTTGTGTTGTTAAAGTGCGAAGTATGGAACCCTGCACAGACGGTTGGTCAATGCAACTTAAGCAACGTGCAGTCATTGAATTCTTGACAGCAGAAGGTGTCACCCCAAAGGAGATCCATCAGAGAATGCAAGCTGTTTATGGTGATTGTGTTGATGTGAGTACTGTGCGTCGTTGGGTGAGTAAGTTTAAAGATGTTGATTTGGGAACATCTGACTTGCATGACAAACAAAGTGTGGGATGTCCTGTGACAGGAACCACCGAGTTTCATAAGCAAAAGGTTGACAGATTGATTCAGGACGATCGTTGTATCACTCAGAGAGAAATTTCAAGCATAATCAGCATTTCACAAGAATGTGTGGGTCACATTATTGCTTTGTTTGGCTATCGGAAGATCTGTGCACGATGAGTCCTGTGAGACGCTGGTTGCAGAAACAGAGTGTTGACTTCTGTGACGGTTTCAGAAAACTTGTTCATTGTTGGCAGAAATGTATCCAATTGTCTGGTGATGATGTGGAAAAATGAATAGTGGTAGTTAAAGAGCACACTCTAAGGATTATTTCTGCATTTGACTTATTAAAATATTCTCATCCAAACCCAAGTAACGAAGGTGGAGGCATTATTTATTTATTTACTACATTTATATCCCGCTCTTCTCACCCTGAAGAGGACTCAGAGCGGCTTACAAATCAAATGAACATACAACATATTAATAGCATAGCACAATATAAGCATTAAATTACTATATTGTACTATATCATTATATGGTAATATTATTAATAATATTACATTTAATATGTAATATATAATTAATATTATTATATTGTATTATTAGTAGTATAATATTGTATTCCATTATGATATTATTATCAATATTATATGTATATACAATATATTACTTTTCATAAAGCCCTTGTACTTTTGTGTGTTACTAACAGGATGCTAGCATGATTGTATGGAAGTGCCCCATAAAAAGATACGTCATCCTCGGGCAACTGCTTAGTTCTGCTACGAATCAGACCAGTGCTATGACTTTTGGGAGCAGGACTCAATATCTTGTCCAACTGTCTCTTTCATAAATGTACATTTATTTAGGAGCAAAGCCTGATCATTAAAGTTAAAGGTAAAGGTTTTCCCCTTGACATTAAGTCCAGTCGTGTCTGACTCTGGGGTTGGTGCTCATCTCCATTTCTAAGCCGAAGAGCTGGCGTTGTCCGTAGACACCTCCAAGGTCATGACTGCATGGAGTGCCGCTACCTTTCCACCAGAGCAGTACCTATTGATCTACTCACATTTGCATGTTTTCGAACTGCTAGGTTGGCAGAAGCTGGGGCTAACAGCGGGTGCTCACTCCGCTCCCCGGATTCAAACATGTGACCTTTCAGTCAGCAGCTCAGCGCTTTAACACGCTGCGCCACCGGGCCCCCCTAAGCCTGATCATATTAATTTATATCCAGAAAACCACGGTCAGAATGGGCACTTGTTTTATGCTTGCTAGGGGTTTCTGTAACCCAAAATATACATTTACCGTATATAATTGAGTATAAACCGACCCAAATAGAAGCCAAGGCACCTAATTGTCTCCAGTATAAGCCGAGGGTGGTAAATTTCAGAAATAAAAATAGATACCAATAAAATTACATTAATTGAGGCATCAGTAGGTTAAATGTTTTTGAATATTTACATCAAGCTCAAATTTAAGATAAGACTGTCCAACTCTGATCAAATCATTATTCTCATATTCTTCCATGTAAATGTGCTTATGTATCCTTTTAATAATAATAGAGTGAAATAATACATGTAATAATAAATAGAGTAAAATAATAAATGCAATAAGAATAATAATAAGATCAGAGTAAATAATAAATGTATTATTAATAATAAAAATAGATTAAAATAAATGTAATAGTAGCAACAATACAGAGAAAAATAATAAATGTAATAATACCAATAATAACAGAGAAAAATAATACATGTAATAATAATTATTATTATTATTATAAATACAGGAAAATAATACATGTAATAATAAATAGAGTAAAATAATATATGCAATAAGAATAATAATAAGATCAGAGTGAAATAATAAATGTATTAATAATAATAATAAAAATAGATTAAAATAAATGTAATAGTAGCAACAATAACAGAGAAATATAATAAATGTAATAATAATAATAATAAATACAGGAAAATAATACATGTAATAATAAATAGAGTAAAATAATATATGCAATAAGAATAATAATAAGATCAGAGAGAAATAATAAATGTATTAATAATAATAATAAAATAGAGTAAAATAAATGTAATAGTAGCTACAATAATAGAGAAAAATAATAAATGTAATAATACCAATAATAATAGAGAAAAATAATAAACGTACCATATATTCTCGAGTATAAGCTGACCCAAATGTAAGCCAACCAGGACCCTCACCCGAGTATAAGCCGAGGGGGGCTTTTCCAGTCTTAAAAAAAGGGCTGAAAAACTAGGCTTATACTCGAGTATATACAGTACCTAAATTATGTCCAAAGGAATATATTCTGAGCAAGGTCTCTCTCATCTGTGCTGGAAATGAAGACAAAGTCTTGCATTTTCGCAGAGCAAACAAGGACGTTGCCATTGCCATCGACAGTGACAACAATGAAATATTTCTCGGGAAATTCAAGGCCAGTTCCAGAAAAGAAACTAAGTGGTGTGGGCACGCATCTTAGATGAGCCTGGAGACAAATAAGCATTGGTGCAGACAATCCTGTCATTCCTTCCTGCCCTGGAAGAGAGACCCAGAAGCAGGAGTGAGAGTGATACAACCATTTAATGGATTTATGTGGGGCTAGTTGGGTTGAAGGGCACAGTGTGTTAAAGCACTGAGCTGCTGAACTTGCAGACCAAGGTAGCGGAGTAAACACCCGCTGTTAGCCCCAGCTTCTGCCAACCTAGCAGTTCGTAAACATGCAAATGTGAGTAGATCAATAGGTACTGCTGTGTTGCTCTTTTATATGCTGTTTATATTGTATTGTTCTGGGCATGGCCCCATGTAAGCCGCCCCAAGTCCCCGTTGGGGAGATGGTGGCGGGGCATAAATAAAGTTTATTATTATTATTATTATTATTATTATTATTATTATTATTATTATTGCTCCGGTGAGAAGGTAACGGCGCTCCATGCAGTCATGCCGGCCACATGATCTTGGAGGTGTCTACGGACAATGCCGGCTCTTCGGCTCAGAAATGGAGATGAGCACCAATCCCCAGAGTCAGACACGACTGGACTTAACATCAGGGGAAACCTTTATCTTTACTACCGTGTTTCCCCGAAAATAAGACAGTGTCTTATATTAATTTTTGCTCCCAAAGATGCACTAGGTCTGGAACACAACACAGTTGTGGAAAAGAAAAAGGTTTGGATCATTGATGTTGCCATCCCAGGTGACTGTCACATTGAGGAAAAACAACAGGAAAACTCAGCCGCTATCAGGACCTCAAGATGGAACTTCAAAGACTCTGGCAGAAACCAGTGCAGGTGGTCCCGGTGGTGATGGGCACACTGGGTGCTGTGCCAAAAGATCTCAGCCAGCATTTGGAAACAATAGACATTGACAAAATTACGATCTGCCAACTGCAAAAGGCCACCCTGCTGGGATCTGCGCGCATCATTCGAAAATACATCACACAGTCCTAGACGCTTGGGAAGTGTTCGACTTGTGATTTTGTGATATGAAATCCAGCATATCTATCTTGTTTGTTGTGTCATACAATAAAATAATAATAATAAACAACTTCATTTGGATCCCACCCTATCTCTCCATGGGGACTCAGGCCAGCTTCCAACGTAGTAACAGGCAAACATTCAATGCTTATATAAACAATGCAGAGCTAGGTATAGATTTATAATTATAGATATTAATTTCACATATGCATTTCCCCCTGAAACGTTTGTAAATCCTCTCTCTCTCTATGTGTGTGTTCATTTCCCCCTGTAATATTTGCAAGCCCTATATATAGGTAGGTAAGAATATATCCATATCTATCCAGGCATCTCTCTTTATATAAATATATCTATATAGGATTTTCAGAGACTTATGAGGTTAAATTCATATATAAAATAATGTATATGTATGGCTACAGATATACAGGTACATGGATCTATATGTATATAGGATTTGCAAAGACCTACAAACATATATAAAATTAATGTAGATAGATAGATAGATAGAGATATATAGGTAGATAAGGCTGTTAAGAATTGTGGGAGTTGAAGTCCAAAACATCTGGAGGGCTGAAGTTTGCCCAGGACTGGGTTAAACCCTCTCCATATAATCCATATCCACACTTTGTGGCTGTTTAAATAAAACAAAGGCACACGAAAAGGCGTGCACATGTCAGAGTCATCTTTAGAAGACTTTGGTTCAGCTGGAAGAGAAAAGAAAAACCTGTGATCCGCTAATAGTTTATCATCCTGCCAGAACAAAGAAGGACATTTTGTTTTATTTCCAATGTCTCATTCAAGCAAGCCTTTGTTCAATGAGAGACTTAAGCATCTCTTGCACATGGAGTGTTCTTTGTTTGGGACTCTTTAGGAAAGCTGTCTTCAATTAAAGATGATCAAAATAGAAGAAATTGTTATCTGTTAGTGTATGTGCCGTCACGGAGTCGTAGCAGGAATAGCAAATACCATTCATAATGATATTGTGAACATATGGAGGAGGGGTCGATAAAAGCGAAGACTTCAGTCAAAGTCAAATGCAATCAGGTATGGGAATGGCCCATAGTTCAGCATCTAGAGTTTGGAAAGTTACTTTTGTTATGCCACTCCAAGGCTCTTTATTTAAAGCTGTTTCTACCACTGTCTTCCTTTGAGGCAGAAAGCTGTGACTTGCTCTGTTAGGTAGATAATGCACTGTTAGATAGGAATGCATTGACTGTAGCCCTTTTGTGCAAAAACGGTTGGAAAATACAGTTCTAATGGACATGTGGCCACACAATTACTGAAGGGTTAAACTGAGTCATGACCATGTGATAGGCATGATGAGTCCCTGACTGATGATGAAAAGCTATGGATATAAAACTGGGCAGCAAGCATGTTGTTGTGGTTCAGTCTGATGATGAAGGGGGATTTGGGTTTATGCAGGCTGACCAAAGCAATGCTGATGTGGGAAATCTTGAAGACTCTGATGTGGGAAATCTTGAAGGCTCTGATCCTGGGAATGTTGAAGGCTCTGGCTCTGAATTGCAAGCTGGCGAGGAAACAGGAAACAATGATAAGGGTGACCTTTCACTAAATTCAGAACATCAACAAGCTCCAGGTGTTTCGGGTAGCGAGTCAGAGGAATCTTCCTCAGACAAGGTTGAGGTTGAAGGTTCATCGGCCCAGAAATTCCCTTACAATAGCTGGCAAACACATGGGAACTCAAGGGCAGAGAAATGCCTTTCTTACTTGTAAACACTGGTAAATACACTGACGGAGCGGTACCTATTGATCTACTCACATTTGAATGTTTTCAAACTTCTGCCAACCTAGCAGTTCAAAAACATGCAAATGTGAGTAGATGAATAGGTACCACTCCGGCGGGAAGGTAACGGCTCCATGTCGTCATGCCAGCCACATGACCTTGGAGGTGTCTACGGACAACGGCGGCTCTTCGGCTTAGAAATGGAGATGAGCACCAACCCCCAGAGTCGGATTTAACGTCAGGAGAAACCTTTACCTAGGTGATGTTCAGAAATCAGTGACCTTTATTTTCTTGCATGACACAACACATCATTTCCTAAGTATGTTTCCTAAGTACTTTATGTTGCCATGCATTAGTCCGTGGTTGGGTGCGGAATTCAATTTAAGAAGGATGTAGAACTTAGAGGTAAACTTTATAAAGCAAGGAATGAACAGTGAGTGGTTTCCTTGCATTGAAGTCAGTGGTATTAATGTTGAATTTTGTCTCTTTCTCATCGGCCAGGACTGCGCCAAGTAGCCACATTCATTCATGCTGCTGCCTTCTTGACTTAGCAATGGTAGGATTTATTGTTTTCCTTGAAACACTGTAGATTGAATGTCAGTTTGTGACACTGCAATGATCAAACATATCACTGGGGAGTTGCACAGACTTGAAGACATTAATACTTATGTTTTGGATGGCTCAGTTTTGCTTTAAATGGATGGCCGTCATGTACCGAATTTTGCCACCTAGCCATGCGCTATTGCGGCTATGAAAAGAGCCAAGTGTGCCATCTGCCGGTAGACAGTTACCATAGTTTTCAAGCCAAAGTCTGTCTAATACAGAACTGGTGCTCTTCTCATTCTTCCAGGATTTGGCCTGTTTTCAAAAGAGCTGTCCAATAGGGTTCAGCACTTTGGAAAGCTCCCTTAAACTCAGGATTAAAATCTGAAGTTGATTCATTATCACAAATGCCTAATCTATATATATAAAAGAGTGATGGAATCACGGCACCAGACAAAACAACGAAACTAAATATCCCACAACCTCGAAAATTGACAGCACAACTCCTCATCCACGCCTCAAGGTTGATACAACAAAAAGAAAAGAAAAATAAAGTCCCAATTAGAGGGAGAGGAATAATTGCTTTTATCCAATTGCTGCCAGTTAGAAGGCTAAGCTCCGCCAACTTGGTCTCCTAGCAACCCAATAAGAAATAATAAAAAACACTAAAAAATTAATACAATAAAATACCATAATAACAGAAAATAACTAAAATGAATACAAGAAAATAATAAAATATAATAAATAAAAATATAACTTACAATAAAATTAATTAAAAAGCGCAAATAAAGTCAAATAAAAATTACTCAACAATTTTTAACCAATACCACCACCACTTTGCCACAGCAACGCGTGGCCGGGCACAGCTAGTCTATATATATAAAAGAGTGATGGAATCACGGCACCAGACAAAACAACGAAACTAAATATCCCACAACCTCAAAAATTGACAGCACAACTCTTCATCCACGCCTCAAGGTTGATACAACAAAAAGAAAAGAAAAATAAAGTCCTAATTAGAGGGAGAGGAATAATTGCTTTTATCCGATTGCTGCCAGTTAGAAGGCTAAGCTCCGCCAACTTGGTCTCCTAGCAACCCAATAAAAAATAATAAAAAACACTAAAAAATTAATACAATAAAATACTATAATAACAGAAAATAACTAAAAATAATACAAGAAAATAATAAAATATAATAAATAAAAAGATAACTTACAATAAAATTAATTAAAAAATACAAATAACATCAAATAAAAATTCCACAACAATTTTTAACCAATACCACCACCACTTTGCCACAGCAACACGTGGCTGGGCACAGCTAGTAAATAAATAAAGCATTTACAAGTTCACAGATTTGCTTTTTTTTCTTCCAGCGCTTGTACACATGATTTTATACAGTCTTTGTGAATGTGTAGCAGTTATCTAAATTTACTCACCCATAGTAAAAGTAAAGGCTTTTCCCTGACATTAAGTCTAGTCGTGTCCGACTCTGGGGGTTGGTGCTCATCTACATTTCTAAGCCGAAGAGCCGGCTTTGTCCATAGACACCTCCAAGATCATGTGGCCGGTTTGACTGCATGGAGGGCCGTTACCTTCCCGCCGAACTGCTAGGTTGGCTGAAGTTCGAAAACATGCAAATGTGAGTAGATCAATAGGTACCGCTCCGTCAGGAAGGTAACGGCGCTTCATGCAGTCATGCTGGCCACATGACCTTAGAGGTGTCTACGGACAACACTGGCTCTTCGGCTTAGAAATGGAGTGGTACCTATTGATCTACTCACATTTGCAAACTACTGGGTTGGCAGAAGCTGGAGCTAACAGCAGGAGCTCTGCTCCCCGGATTCGAACCACCAACCTTTCGGTCAGCAAGTTTAGCAGCTCAGCGGTTTGACCCACCCCACTACTCAGCCATACCTGCACCATAGTCACAATTGCAAACTAAGGTGCATCTGCACTGCAGAATTAATCTGTCTTTGCACTACTTTGACTCCTATGACTCTGCTATGGAATCACAAGAGTCGTAGTTTTCCACGGTCTTTAGTTTTCCCTGCAAAGTGTGCTCATGCCTCAACAAACTAGAACTCCATAGCACTTAGCCAAAACAGTTAAAGTGGTATCAAAGTGCATTAATCCGAAAGTGTGGATGCATCCCCAATCGTGACACTATTGCTACCATTCCAAAGGCTTCTTTTAGCTCGACGTCCACCCACAGTTTCACAACGTATTTACAACTTTAATACATTTTTTATTTTTTAAAAAGAAAGACACGACATTAGCTGAAGACGTCCATACGCAGTGCTGTTTCTCATATACAAAATAAATAAATAAAGCATTTACAAGTTCACAGATTTGCTTTTTTTTTTTTTCCAGCGCTTGAACACATGATTTTATACAAGATTTCAAAACAAAACTTTCCATCGCCCCTGAGAAGAAACAGTCTAAAATGCCTTTCTCACAATGGTTTTGTGTTTAGAGGGATGTAGACTGGATTCTCCAACCAGATTCATGAGATGCTTATTAAAGCTGACTTGGGGCAAAACTACAATAACTGAAATGCCACGTAAAGCTAGTGGTCAACTGGTGGACCAGTGGGATTTCTTTTCCTTTCTTGTCCATTGGAGGCCTAAATCCCATTGGCTGTCTCGACTAAACTGGAAGTCCTAGATCTATTGAATTTACCGATGTGTTGACTGTCATAGTTGAGTCAATGAATCTATTCTAGTTCAAGCTACTACGATTATGACTTGGGTCTTCCTTTCCACCTGAAAATCTGCTCTGGGAAGTTTCTCAGCTCTATGGAGAAGGTTTGAGACAGAAGAGAAATTTAGAAGACATCTATTAGATCCTAGTCTAAGTGACTACTCCCTAATAGTTTGGTATTTCGTCATTGTCATACCCTAGTCTATCAAAAGCCATTATGACCTATAGATAAAAATCTGAAGCTATTGAATTGGGACTTTCTCCCCTCCAATTACAGCCACAAATTACAATAGAAAGTTCTGCATATCAGGATATGCATGGGTTTAGGAAGAGCAGCTGGGAACAACACCATTGGGTCAGATCTAGTTAAAAGGTAAAGGTTTCCCTTGACGTTAAGTTTAGTTGTGTCCGACTCTGGGGGTTGGTGCTCATCTCCATTTCTAAGCCGAAGAGCCGGCATTGTCCATAGACACCTCCAAGGTCATGTGGCCAGTATGACTACATGGAACGCCGGAGTGGTGTCCGACTCTGGGGGTTGGTGCTCATCTCCATTTCCAAGCCAAAGAGCCGGCATTGTCCATAGACATCTCCAAGGTCGTGTTGCCACCATGACTACATGGAGCCCCATTACCTTCCTACTGGAGTGGTACCTATTGATCTACTCACATTGGCATGTTTTCGAACTGCTAGGTTGGCAGGAGCTGGGGCTAACAGCGGGTGCTCACTCCGCTCCCCGGATTCGAACCTGGGACCTTTAGGTATGCAAGTTCAGCAGCTCAGCGCTTTAACACACTGAGCCACCGGAGGCTCTAATCTAGGTGCGTGGAGGTAAATATGTCGATATCAATTCAAAATAGGAAGATTGGGATGAAAGGAGAGTCTCACTTATCCAACATAAACGGGCCAGCAGAATGTTGGATAAGCAAATATGTTGGATAATAAGGAGGGATTAAGGAAAAGCCTATTAAACATCAACTTAGGTTATGATTTTACAAATTAAGCACCAAAACATCATGTTTTACAACAAAATTGACAGAAAAAGTAGTTCAATACGCAGTAATGCTATGTAGTAATTACTGTATTTACGAATTTAGCATCAAAATATCACGACATATTGAAAACATTGACTACAAAAATGCGTTGGATAATCCAGAACGCTGGATAAGCGAGTGTTGGATAAGTGAGACTCTACTGTATTTGGAATTCTTGGAGTGGATCAATTCTTGGAGCCTATAGAGTCCATAAGTTGGACTGTCCCGAAGTCCTGAAGTTGACCTTGTCTAACAACCTGTTGGTTAGTCCCAACTAGAAAGACTTAGCCAATCAATGATTGAATTTTAAGTCAAGATATAGACATATACCTCTAATTATATAGGTCAACTCTAGTCAGGAGTGATAACAGAGTAGAGGTCCTTCTGTAATTCATCTGGCTTCATCTAGATCAGTGGTTCTCAACCTGTGTTTTGGTCTACAACTCCCAGAAATCTCAGCCACTTTACCAGCTGTTGAAGGCCAAAACATCTGGGGAGCC
This sequence comes from Anolis carolinensis, assembly GCF_035594765.1. NCBI lineage: Eukaryota > Metazoa > Chordata > Lepidosauria > Squamata > Anolidae > Anolis > Anolis carolinensis. Next base: position 17,463,938 of record NW_026943822.1, on the reverse strand, counting down.
ACAGGTTGAGAACCACTGATCTAGATGGCTTTGAGGTTGGTTGACTTGAGGAAGGTTCAGTTGGACTCGGTGGCCTTTGTGGTCGCTTCCACACAGCCAGAATATCAAGGCAGATAATCCACAATATCTGTTTCGAACTGGATTATTTGAGTCCGCACTGCTCAATGTGGATTTTATACATCTGTATGGAAAAGGCCTAAGATGGACAATACAAGAACAAGAGAGAAAGCCTTGTAGATGCACGTCTCTGTTGGTCTTGCAATGAGCATCCAAGCTGAACTGGATGTTTCTTTGTCTGCCTATCTATGATGATACATGGAAAAGATGGTGATGCATTTTATTGAAAACAAATGCTATCACTAGCTCACATTATATTCTAATTCCAGCAAAACGGTTATAAGACCTAACCTAACACTGGGAGAACTGTGGGGAAGAGCAGGTCTCTATAATCCAGAAAAATATAGGCACACTTAAGAGATAATGAATACAAATGCTATGCTTTGAGCAGCTTAGCACAGCCTTCAGTTACATGCAGGCAGCATCACAATACATTCAAATTGTTTTCTTGCTCTGAAATGAAACCTTATTGATTGTCTCAAAACATGAAGTCTGCTTCCTGGTGAACACTGCACACAAATTCATTGACTTCTCAACCAGCATCTTTGGATGCCTCTCATCTCAGTGGACCATCACACATTTGCCAGAACGGAATATCCAACACATAATTTCACTTGAACAGGATGGTTTGCAAAGAGGTTCTCTTGCGTGTCATTATTTAACTATTAACAGAGCTCCAGAAAAAAAAAAAAAACGATTCTCTTCCTAGGACCCACCTTCTTTCAAATAACCACTTGTATCAGCAATCGGTTTGGAGAAAACAAAACGTTTCGCTGAATTACTGAGAAAATGGAAATGGCATGGATGACTTTCCCCTTTGATTCGAGGAGCCCGACCAATCAGTTTCGGTTAGCATAGTCCAACCTATCGGCATCCCACAACTCGGCGGGCTGTTTTTATTCCTTCTTGCTCTCATTACTTCTCGGTGTGAATAGCATCTCCAGCAACGGCTGCCTTTCATTGGGATGCAACGACAAGTCATTGTTTTTGGGGATGTCGTTCAGCCCTTCGCCCTTCTCAGTCTGGATGCGGCACCTTCTCAGGAGAGTCACCAGGATGGCCTTCATCATGACCATGGCGATGAACTTCCCAACGCAGCCACGCGGGCCGAAGCCAAAGGGCTGGAAATAGCGGTAAGGGACCTGCACACATAGGATACGGAAAACAGGCAAACAAAACAGTCAGAAACAGTTCTGGCAAACTTTGAAAATGTTCACCATAAAATGCCCCAAAAGAAATGAAGAAGGATCCACATATTTAAATACAGTAGAGTCTCACTTACCCAACATAAACGGGCCGGCAGAATGTTGGATAAGTGAATATGTTGGATAAGAAGGAGGGATTAAGGAAAAGCCTATTAAACATCAAATTAGGTTATGATTTTACAAATTAAGCACCAAAACATCATATTATACAACAAATTTGACAGAAAAAGTAATTCAATATGCAGTAATGCTTTGTAATAATTACTGTATTTACGAATTTAGCACCAAAATATCATGATGTATTGAAAACATTGACTACAAAAATGCGTTGGATAATCCAGAACCTTGGATAAGCGAGGCTTGGATAAGTGAGACTCTACTGTATTTCTAGTTTACAATTTTACCTTTCTGGTTTACTAGTCTTTCTAGTTTACTATTTTACCTTTCTGGTTTACTATTCTTTCTAGTTTACTATTCTTTCTAGTTTACTATTTTACCTTTCTAGTTTACTATTATTTCTAGTTTACTATTCTACCTTTCTAGTTTACTATTCTTTCTAGTTTACTATTCTACCTTTCTAGTTTACTATTCTTTCTAGTTTACTATTCTACCTTTCTAGTTTACTATTCTTTCTAATTTACTATTCTACCTTTCTAGTTTACTATTCTTTCTAGTTTACTAGTTTACCTTTCTAGTTTACTATTCTTTCTAGTTTACTATTTTACCTTTCTAGTTTACTATTATTTCTAGTTTACTATTCTACCTTTCTAGTTTACTATTCTTTCTAGTTTACTATTCTACCTTTCTAGTTTACTATTCTTTCTAATTTACTATTCTACCTTTCTAGTTTACTATTCTTTCTAGTTTACTAGTTTACCTTTCTAGTTTACTATTCTTTCTAGTTTACTAGTTTACCTTTCTAGTTTACTATTCTTTTCTAGTTTACTATTTTACCTTTCTTTTTTACTATTCTTTCTAGTTTACTATTTTACCTTTCTAGTTTACTATTCTTTCTAGTTTACTATTTTACCTTTCTAGTTTAATATTCTTTCTAGTTTACTAGTTTACCTTTCTAGTTTACTATTCTTTCTAGTTTACTAGTTTACCTTTCTAGTTTACTATTCTTTTCTAGTTTACTATTTTACCTTTCTAATTTACTATTCTTTCTAGTTTACTATTTTACCTTTCTAGTTTACTATTCTTTCTAGTTTACCATTTTACTTTTCTAGTTTACTATTTTACCTTTCTAGTTTACTATTCTTTCTAGTTTACTATTTTACCTTTCTAATTTACTTTTCTTTTCTAGTTTACTATTTTACCTTTCTACTTTACTATTCTTTTCTACTTTACTATTCTACCTTTCTAGTTTACTATTTGGAGGCCCCGGTGGCTAAGCGTATTAAAGCGCTCAGCTGCTGAACTTGCGGACCAAAAGGTCGCAGGTCCGAATCTGGAGAGCGGAGTGAGCGCCCGCTGTTAGCCCCAGCTTCTGCCAACCTAGCAGTTCGAAAACATGCAAATGTGAGTAGATCAATAGGTACCGCTCCAGTAGGAAGGTAATGGAGCTCCATGTAGTCATGGTGACAACACGACCTTGGAGGTGTCTACGGATAGCACCGGCTCTTTGGCTTAGAAATGGAGATGAGCACCAACCCCGAGAGTCAGACACGACTGGACTTAACATCAGGGGAAACCTTTACCTTTTATTACTAATATTAACAAAATATTATTATTTTGTGTCTTACCCGCCTCTCCTCATGGCTCAAGCTCCCATAGCATGGAGCTAGGCCAGGCCTAGGCAAACCTGGGCTTGCCCTTTACTCTTTACCTATTCTTTGCTTTTGTATCTCTTGATATATTAGCACTCTTTGGCAGCGAAGGCTAAAGACCTTGTAAAACTACAACTCCCAGGATTCCGTTGCATTGAGCCATTGCAGTTAAAGTGGTGTAAAACTGCAGTCATTCTACCATGTGGATGCAACCTACGAGTGTTATCCAGAAAATAGATTACGTTTTGGAATTAGAAATGAACAAAGTATAGGAGAAAACATTTACCATATGCAGTTGAAAGCCACACCCAAATACCACTTCTCAACATAGTCGCCATTCAAATCTAGGCACTTATCATAGCGATGAATGAGCTTGGCAACTCCTTCCCCACAAAACTCTGCCGCTTGCGTCCTCAATGTGCCGCAGCTGCACATATTCGCCAAAACGCTGCGTTGAGGACACAAGCGGCAGAGTTTTGTGGGGAAGGAGTTGCCAAGATCATTCATCTCTATTATAAGTGCCTAGATTTGAATGGTGACTACATGAGATGTGATATTTGGGTGTGGCTTTCAACTGCATATGGTAAATGTTTTCTCCTATACTTTTTGAGGATGCAAGCGGCAGAGTTTTGTGGGGAAGGAGTTGCCAAGCTCATTCATTGCTATGATAAGTGCCTAGATTTCAATGGGGACTATCTTGAGAAGTGGTATTTGGGTCTGGCTTTCAACTGCATATGGTAAATGTTTTCTCCTATACTTTGTTCATTTTTAATTCCAAAATGTAATCTACTTTCTGGATAACTCTCGTACAACTGTAGAACTTTGTATTCCCCATCCCAAAGCAAAATCCTAACCGAAGGGTCAGTCAACCCAAGTACTTCTGATGCTACTTGATTTCCATTGTCACTGAACGCTGTGCTGTAACTGATGTAAATTGAAGTTGTTTGCCACCGCAACACACACTCACACTCTTTTCAAAATTTTCGAGCGAGAACTCATTGGGCTTTGGGAAGAACTCAAGCCGATGCATGCGCCCGATGTTGAGAATGATGTTGGTGCCTTTTTTCACCGGATAGCCATCAATCACATCATCTTGCAGAGCTTTGCGCATGACCAAGTCCACGACCGGCTGGTATCTCATGCTCTCCAGAATGAAATTCTCAACCACCTTCAGCTTCGGCATGTCCTCGCTTTGGATGTCTCTGTCACCTTCAAGAATCAAGGAAGACAAATCGCTGGTCACTGGTACAGTAGAGTCTCACTTATCCAACATTCTGGATTATCCAACGCATTCTTGTAGTCAATATTTTCAATACACTGTGATATTTTAGTGCTAAATTCGTAAATACAGTAATTACTACGTAGCATTACTGCATAGTGAACTACTTTTTCTGCCAAATTTGTTGTATAACACGATGTTTTGGTGCTTAATTTGTAAAATCATAACCTAATTTGATGTTTAACAGGCTTCTCCTTAATCTCTCCTTATTATCCAACATATTCGCTTATCCAACGTTCTGCCGGCCCGTTTATGTTGGATAAGTGAGACTCTACTGTATTTATCACCTTTAAGCAAGAGCCAGAATAATGTTTCCTCTTTGAAACATATGTTAATAATTCCCAAAGTTTCCAGTTCAAAGAACAGATAACACGACTGTGTGGCTGAATGTACCTCTTGTACAACAACAACAACAACAAAAACAACAACAACAACCCAAAATACCTTCTAATGTTTTTCAAACTATGTTGGTGGGTGAAACTGTTCATTTTACTAGGCTATAGAGTAGACATATAAAGGTTTCTATTTGTGGACAATAGGAAGTGAAAGAAATCTACCCATTGGAAGGGAAATTCACTCCTGGAAATGTTATCATGGGGAAAAGGTGTCTCCACTGAAGCTTTCTCACCACTCCTTGTTTCCACAACAAGCCAATTTTTCCAAAATCCAATTTTGAACATTATGCTTTTGTCTACTGTATTTTAATTGTGTTGTTGGGCTTGGCTCTATGTAAGCTGCTTCGAGTCCCCATGGGGAGATGGTGGCAGGATACAAAAATAAAGTAGTAGTAGTAGTAGTAGTAGTAGTGGTAGTTGTTGTTATTATTATTATTATTATTATTATTATTTTATTATGATACAGCAAACAAGATAGATATGCTGGATTTCGTATCACAAAATCACAAGTCGAACACTTCTCAAGTGTCTAGGACTGTGTGATGTATTTTCAGATGATGCGTGCAGATCCCAGTAAGGTGGCCTTTTGCAGTTGGCAGATCGTGATTTTGTCAATGTCTATTGTTTCCAAATGCCGGCTAAGATCTTTTGGCATGGCACCCAATGTGCCGATCACCACCGGGACCACCTGCACTGGTTTCTGCCAGAGTCTTTGAAGTTCAATCTTGAGGTCCTGATAGCGGCTGAGTTTTTCCTGTTGTTTTTTGTCAATGCGATTGTCACCTGGGATGGCGACATCAATGATCCAACCCTTTTTCTTTTCCACAACTGTGATGTCTGGTGTGTTGTTATTATATATTATATTATATTATATTATATTATATATTATATATATATTACTAGCTTTGCCCAGCCACGCGTTGCTGTGGCGAAGTATGGTGGTATGGGAAATAAAGTATTGAGGAATTGGTGGTAGTTAAGGTCAAGGGTAAAGGTTTTCCCTGATATTAAGTCAGTTATATAGCTGTGTGGAAGGGCCTTGAGTTTACACTGCCATATAATCCAGTTAAAATCAGATAATCTGTATTTTATAGGCAGTGTGGAAGAGACCTAAGTGAGGCCTAACTCTGCCTGTCCCCTGGGCTGAGTGGGTTGCTAGGAGACCAAGTGGGCGGAGCCTAGCCTTCTAACTGGCAGCAACTGGATAAAAACAATTATTCCTCTCCCTCTAATTAGGAGTTTATTTCTCTTTTCTTTTTGTTGTATGAACGTAGAAGCATAGATGAGGGGTTGTGCTGCCAAGTTTAGTGTTTCTGGAATGTGTAGTTTTGTTGTTTTGTCCTAGGCCAAAATTTCATTACCCTTTTATACTATTATTATTATTATTATTATTATTATTATTATTATTATTATTATTATTATTATATTTTTGGCTAGAGTTACACTTAAAAATGTCCCTGTTCTGACATATATACAAATTCAGTTTAAGAACCTATCATAAGAAAAGATCGTGTCTGTATTTTTCAGGATAACTTCGACTATTCCTTTAGATAAACTATTCAGGATATATCTCATGGGCTTCTGGTATGTGTATAAGGATAGATCCGGCTGTTTTTGTCCCTCTACCCAATTGGGAAGCCATGTGCTCACTCAGGACTACTTCTACTTTGGACCTGTTCGAATGGAAAGCACAATGAGATGATATGAGCAACGGCCACGTCCTTACTTATCACGGTCTGTATTTCCTTCATCATGGCCTCTTCGACTTGGGGGTGCTCTGCGATCAGCACCAGCATGAAGAACAGAGTCACCGAAAGGGTGTCCGGGGCAGCGATGAGCATCTCCAAAACGCACTGGTTGACATTCTCAGCAGTCAGCTCCCCGCGGCTCTATAAAGTTGAACCAAGTAGATAATGACTTACAGATCCAGGTGCCAACAACATTGTAAAGTCAGACTCAGCTCAGGAGAGTCTCACAGTGTGGGGAAAATCAAGCTAGAATCTGGAGTTATATATCATTCTAGGCTGTGGCACAGCTGGTTAGTAGCCAGTTGCAATAAATCACTACTGATGAGTTTGAAGCCAGCCTGGGTCGGATTGACCTCCTGACCACTTAATAGCCTAGCTCACTGTTGACCTAAGCAGCTCAAAAGACAGTTGCATCTGTCGAGTAAAAAATTTAGATACCGCATTATGTGGGGAGGCTAATTTAACTAATTTACAACACCATAAAAACTTCCAGCAGCGCGTGGAAAGGAATGAGGAAGTACTCCATCAAGGACTTGGTGTCACAAGTGGAAGATGAAGCCGCAGCTCCCCCTGTGGCCGGAATCGAGTATACCCTCATGAAGCCGGAAGCTGGAAAATCTTAAATTGCTTCTGTATCTGTCTATATGTTATATGTCTAATGGCATTGAATGTTTGCCATGTATATGTGCAATGTGATCTGCCCTGAGTCCCCTTTGGGGTGAGAAGGGTGGAATATAAATACTGTAAATAAATTCTTTCGGGTAAGCAATACACAGGTGTATTTTCAACTGGGAAGCCATGGACAAATAGAGCAATCTGTTTGATCAGGGACTAGAAAAGATCATAGCTCTGTGACCAGACACCTGCTTTGTAAACAACTTGAGTTCAATCCCTTTCATTAAACGATTGTGAAAGAGCTTTGCTTGAGACTTGGAGAACTCCTGTTGGTCAAAAACAGCCCAGATTAGCTACTTTTAAAAGAAGACAACTTCTTAGAAGAGCAGCAAATCCACTTTCCCCTTCTTTCAGTGGTCCTTGGAGAACAGCAAGGGATCCAATTGTGTAGAAACGGGAAAGATTACCTGCGCAAAAATCAACTGGGATGCAAAATCCATATGGTCCTCCAGTTTGTCAATCGTGGAAAGCTTTTGCCGCTTCTGCTCTATTAGGTCCTCGATGGCTTCTTTCAGATCGTTCCTAGAACAGAGGGGATTTTATCCGTCACTACGATCTGGAATGTTTTCCTGTCTGGTTTGCATGATGGATTGGGAGTCTGAACTATCAGAATTAAAAGTTTTGAGTTTGAAAGAGGTGGCAACATTTTACCACCTCTTTCACCCCAAACTTCGCTGTCACCCTTGTCATACAATAATCATAGTAATAAATAAATCACACAGTCTGATGTGTGATCCATTATTATTATTATTATTATTATTATTATTATTATTATTATTATTATGACACAGCAAACCAGATAGATATGCTGGATTTCATATTACAAAATCACAAGTCGAATACTTCCCAAGTGTCTAGGACCGTGTGATGTATTTTCAGATGATGCGTGCAAATCTCAGTCGGGTGGCCTTTTGCAGTTGGCAGATCGTAATTTTGTCAATGTCTATTGTTTCCAAATGCTGGCTGAGATCTTTTGGCACGGCACCCAATGTGCCGATCACCACTGGGACCACCTGTACTGGTTTCTGCCAGAGTATTATTATTATTATTATTATTATTATTATTGACACAACGACGTTGTATGACACAGAAAACAAGATAGATATGCTGGATTTCGTTTCACAAAACCACAAGTCGAACACTTCCCAAGTGTCTAGGACTGTGTGATGTATTTTCGGATGATGCGTGCAGATCCCAGTAGGGTGGCCTTTTGCAGTTGGCAGATAGTAATTTTGTCAATGTCTATTGTTTCCAAATGCCGGCTGAGATCTTTTGGCACGGCACCGAGTGTGCCCATCACCACCAGGACCACCTACACTGGTTTCTGCCAGAGTCTTTGAAGCTCAATCTTGAGGTCCTGATAGCGGCTGAGTTTTTCCTGTTGTTTTTCATCAATGCGACTGTCACCTGGGATGGCAACATCAATTATCCAAACCATGTTCTTTTACACAACTGTGATGTCTGGTGTGTTGTGTTCCAGAACTTTGTCAGTCTGGATTCGGAAGTCCCACAGTATCTTTGCGTATTATTATTATTATTATTATTATTATTATTATTATTATTATTATTATTCAGACTCCTTAAATCAATTGTTAAATGCTGAATCAGTACATAAGGTAGATATTTGTTCAGCTCTCGAGTCTCAAACTCCTATCTGCCTTTGCAGCCAGGTTTCAACAATTCTGGCATCATGCATTTACATCAATGGAAAGAGCTGTCATTTCCCTGCCTTTTTCGCTCAATAGCATCACTTATAATAGCAAACGTCTCGCCAGTGCTACTTACGCGGACTTTTCGTATTTCTTGTACAGCCAAGAAAACTTAAAGAAGATATCGGGTTTCAGCAGAAGTGCCTGCCAGGCATCAAAGTAATTCTGGATCTTAAGTACAATGGCGTCTTCTGGAATTGGATACGGATAAAATACAAGAGAAATAGGGTTAGGGACTCGCTTTGGAGCCGACGACAGAATGGGGTCCCTAAAAAACTAATTCTATCCATAATATTCCTGGCTAACAATGCAATTCCCCACCTTTCAAGTCATTTACATTGTAACCTGGCACATAGAACCCCTATGACCAAGAGAGAAAAAAATACTAGCGGTCTGTAGAGGGAATTATAGGAGTTGTAGTTCACCTACATCCAGAGCTCACTATGAACCCAAACAATGATGGATCTGGATCACATTTGGCATGTATACCCAGTATGCCCACATTTGAATACTGGTGGGTTTTGAGGGGAATTGGCCTGGACATTTTGGAGTTGTAGGTAGGTACCGGGATGTATAGTTTGCCTGCAATCAATGAGCACTCTGAATTCCACAAAGATGGAATTGGACCAAACTTGGCACACAGAACCTCCATGACTAGCAACAAATACTGGAGGTCTTTGGGGAAAATTCACCTTGTTTTAAGGGAGTTGTAGTTCACCTACATCCAGAGAGTACTGTGAAGCCAAACACAGATAGATCTGGACCAAACTTGGCACACATACCGGATGTGCCAAAATGCGGTTACTGGAGGGATTTGCAGATAACTTATCTTTCTTTCTGGGAGTTGTAGTTTACCCACAACTAGGAAAACTGTGACCTGCACTGATGATGGATCTGGACCAAACTTGGCACACATATCTGATGTGCCGAAAAGTGGTTACTGGAGGGGTTTGCAGATAACTGATCTTCCCTTCTGGGAGTTGTAGTTTACCCACAATCAAGGAAACTGTGACCTCCGCCAATAATGGATCTGGACCAAACTTGGCACACAGAACCCCCATGACTAATTCAACCAACTGGAGGGGGTTCGATGAGACTGACTCAACATAGTGGGAGTTGTAGTTCACCCTACAGCCAGAGAGAACACTGAACCCCAATGATGATGCATCTAGAGCAAAGTTGCCCAGTGTAACAAACTTTTAAGTACTAATGGAGTTTCTTGGGTTTAATCTGGCATGATGTGAGTTGTAGTTCACCCACAACCATATGCATTTTGTACAATTAAAAATGACTTTTTCAAATAACCCAGGCAACGCTAGTAAATGAATAAATTTGAATGAAAGAATGAATGAATGAATTAATTAATTAATGGTGTATATAGATAATCCTGTTTAGTTGGGAAAAAGAGCCATATTTACTGTATATACTCAAGTATAAGCCTAGTTTTTCAGCCCTTTTTTTAAAACTGAAAAAGCCCCCCTCGGCTTATACTAGAGTGAGGGTCCTGGTTAGTTTATATTTGGGTCAGCTTATACTCGAGAATATATGGTACATTTATTATTTTTCTCTATTATTATTGGTATTATTACATTTATTATTTTTCTCTATTATTGTTGCTACTATTAAATTTATTTTACTCTATTTTTTATTATTAATAATACATTTATTATTTCACTCTGATCTTATTATTATTATTATTGCATTTATTATTTTACTCTATTTATTATTACAATATTAGGAGCCTCCGGTGGCCTAGGGGATAAAAGCCTCAGGACTTGAAGGTTGGGTTGCTGACCTGAAAGCTGCCAGGTTTGAATCCCACCCGGGGAGAGCGCGGATGAGCTCCCTCTATCAGCTCCAGCTTCATGTGGAGACATGAGAGAAGCTTCCCACAAAACATCAAAAACATCCGGGTGTCCCCTGGGCAACGTCCTTGCAGACGGCCAATTCTCTCACTCCAGAAGCAACTCCGGTTGCTCCTGACATGAAAAAAAAATTACATGTATTGTTTTCCTGTATTTATTATTATTATTATTATTACATGTATTATTTTACTCTATTATTAATTAAAAGGATACATAAGCACATTTACATTGAAGAAGATGAGAATAATGATTTGATCAGAGTTGGACAGTCTTATTTTAAATTTGAGCTTGATGTAAATATTCAAAAACATTTAGCCTACTGATGCCTCAATCAATGTAATTTTATTGGTATCTATTTTTATTTCTGAAATGTACCACCCTCAGCTAATACTGGAGTCCATGTTTTCCCAGGTTTTTTGGTGGTAAAATTAGGTGCCTCGGCTTATATTCGGGTCAGCTTATACTCGAGTATATACGGTATTTATCTGTTTTGGACACACTGCATTCATATATGAAATTCAAGAAAATAATTTTCTTACCATCCAGAGGAATGCCAAGGAAAAGCCTGTTTGAAGTGTCCAGCATAACCCGCCTCATAAGGTTCAGGCTATTGACGTAGCCACACTTGGTGGTCACTTCTTCCAGCTTGTCCATGTGTTCGATGGTGGATTCCACGCAAATGGCGATCATCCGCACAAGACCTGGGCCCGACAGAGCTGGAATTTCACAAAGACCATTCATTATAAACCCAGAAACATGAGCGAGAATTGTGTGACCCACAGCAACCCAATAGGCCGGGCTGTGGCGCAGGCTGGTTAGCAGCCAGCTGCAACAAATCATGAGTTCGAGGCCTGCCCGTGCCTGCGTCTGTCTCTGTTCTATGTTATGGCATTGAATGTTTGCCTTATACAGGGATCCCCAAACTAAGGCCCAGGGGCCGAATGCGGCCCTCGAAGGTCATTTACCTGGCCCCCAACATCAGTTTTATAATACACTATCTGTGCCTGGCCACGCGTTGCTGTGGCGAAGTATGGTGGTATGGGAAATAAAGTATTGAGGAATTGGTGGTGGTTAAGGTAAAGGGTAAAGGTTTTCCCCTGACATTAAGTCCATTATAAATGGGTTATATAGCTGTGTGGAAGGGCCTTGAGTCTACACTGCCATATAATCCAGTGAAAATCCAGTTAAAATCTGATAATCTGTGGAAGAGGCCTAAGTGAGGCCTAAGTCTGCCTGTCCCTGGGCTGAGTTGGTTGCTAGGAGCCCAAGTGGGCAGAGATTAGCCCTCTAAACTGGCAGTAATTGGATAAAAGCAATTATTCCTTTCCCTCTAATTAGGACTTTATTTTTCTTTTCTTTTTGTTGTATCAACCTAGAAGCATGGATGATGGGTTGTGTTGTCAAATTTCGAGGTTGGGGGGCCTGTAGTTTTGTTGTTTTGTGGGTCGCCATGATGCCATCACTCATTTATATATATAGATTTTTATATCAGTTTTAATAATATATTGTATATACATATAATATTGATAAAATATTATAATGTTATACAATATAATATGAATAATAATACCATATAATAATATTAATTATATGTTATATATTACATATAGTATTACAATATAGTGGTATAGTTCAATATAGTAATGTATAATGCTAATATTGTGCTATGCTAATAATATAATATACTAGCTGTTCCCGGCCACCCGTTGCTGTAGCGTTGTCTGATGGTGTTGGTGAGAAATTGTTGAGGTAGTGGTGGTATTGTATGTCTGTTGTATGGTTGTCTTTATGTTTAGTATGCACACTGAAGTGGATTATATGGCAGTGTGGAGTCAAGATAATCCAGTTCAAAGCAGATAATATAAGAATCTAAATGGGTTATATAGTGCTTGGAAGGTCCTTGAGTCTACATTGCCATATAATCCAGTTAAAATCTGATAATCTGTGGAAGAGGCCTAAGTGAGGCCTAACTCTGCCTGTGCCCTGGGCTGAGTAGGTTGCTAGGAGACCAAGTGGGCAGAGCTTAGCCTTCTAATTGGCAGCAATTGGATAAAAGACAATTATTCCTCTCCCTCTAATTAGGACTTTATTTTTCTTTTCTTTTTGTTGTATCAACCTAGAGGCGTGGATGATGGGTTGTGTTGTCAAATTTCGAGTTTGGGGGGGCCTGTGGTTTTGTTGTTTTGTCCGCTGCCCTGATGCCATCACTCTTTTATATATATAGATTGTATGTACATACAGCTGCTCTGAGTCCCCTTCGGGGTAAGAAGGGTGGGATATAAATGTAGTAAATAAATGTAGTAAGCAAATAAAAAATTAATTTTAGACTTAGGCTCACCCAAATTCTGAAATGACTTGAAGGTACACAACAACAACAAACAACAATCCTAATTAACCTGACTATCTCATTGGCCAGTAGCAGGCCCATACTTTCCATTGAAATCCTGATAGGTTTATGTTGGTTAAGATTGTTTCCATTTTTAAATATTGTATTGTTCTTTCATTGTTGTTGTTGTTTTGCACTACAAATAAGACATAGGCATTTGTTCGTATTTTTTTCCAAATGATAATTTGGCCCCTCAACAGTCTGAAAGATTGCAGACCGGCCCTTTGCTTTAAAAGTTCGAGGACCCCTGGCCTTATATGTACATTGTGATCCGCCCTGAGTCCCCTTCGGGGTGAGAAAGAAGGGCGGAATATAAATACAGTAGAGTCTCACTTATCCAAGCTAAATGGGCCGGCAGAACCTTGGATAAGCGAATATCTTGGATAATAAGGAGGGATTAAGGAAAAGCCTATTAAACGTCACATTAGGTTATGATTTTACAAATTAAGCACCAAAACATCATGTTATAAAACAAATTTGACATAAAAAGTAGTTCAATATGCAGTAATGTTATGTTGTAATTACTGTATTTACGAATTTAGCACCAAAATATCACGATATATTGAAAACATTGACTACAAAAATGGCTTGGATTATCCAGAGGCTTGGATAAGCGAGGCTTGGATAAGTGAGACTCTACTGTACTGCAAATAAATAAATGAATAAATAAATATCTGAATTCTATCACTTTGAGCATTTCCAGAAATCACTGTGACCGCCAGAGGGAGCAACGCAATGGTTTTCGAGCTCTTTCGGTTCCTTTGACGTGTAGCTTTGACAACTATACATACTTTATAGCACTTGAACAAAAGCAGAAGAAAAAAAAAGATAGGCTGCAATAGGCCACCCTTTAGTTTACCTTTGGTGAAAAAGGGTCGGATTTCTTTCCAGAGCGCAGGGTTATTATTAAATATGATGCCGTTTTCGTGCATGCCGATGCACTTTAGACCAGGCTTGCTCCCGAACCTTGAGATGTAGTGTCCGTGCTTCATGATGTGGAACATGCTTGACGATCTGATTAAAGGGGCGAAAAGGCACATAGCGTCAACAGATTGCATTCGCCAACTTTCAGGATTAATTTTAAAACTTTTCTTTAGAAAATCCTAACCAGGCATTTTACAAAGCATATTCATTTTTGGTTAAAACTAATGTAGTACATGAGTACATCATTACTCCAGGACAGCATTACCTTTATTAGAGCAGTTTTGTAGTACAGTGCTTTGCAATCCAGTTTAATTATTGCATTGCATTTCTGCCCAAGAAATGCCCTATTGATCTACTCACATTTGCATGTTTTCGAACTGCTAGGTTAGCAGAAGCTGGGGCTGGCAGTGGGAGCTCACCCCGCATCCCAGATTTGAACCGCCGACCTTTCGGTCAGCAAGTTCAGCAGCTCAGTGGTTTAACCTGCTGTGCCACTTCTAGTCCCAAGTATTTCAGAAAAGCTATTTATAACAATTATAAATACAGTAGAGTCTCACTTATCCAAGCCTCGCTTATCCAAGCCTCTGGATTATCCAAGCCATTTTTGTAGTCAATGTTTTCAATATATCATGATATTTTGGTGCTAAATTCGTAAATGTCGTAATTACAACATAACATTACTGCGTATTGAACTACTTTTTCGGTCAAATTTGTTGTATAACATGATGTTTTGGTGCTTCATTTGTAAAATCATAACCTAATTTGATGTTTAATAGGCTTTTCCTTAATCCCTCCTTATTATCCAAGATATTCGCATATCCAAGCTTCTGCCGGCCTGTTTAGCTTGGATAAGTGAGACTCTACTGTATATAATATATTGTATATACCTATACTATTGCTAATAATATTATAATGGAATACAATATTATACTACTAATAATACAATATAATAATATTAATTATATATTATATATTAAATGTAAAATGTAATATTACTAATAATATTACCATATAATGATATAGTACAATATAGTAATTTAATGCTTATATTGTGCTATGCTAATAATATATTGTATGTTCATTTGATTTGTAAGCTGCTCTGAGTCCCCTTTGGGGTGAGAAGAGTGGGATATAAAAGTAGTAAATAAATAAATAAATAAATAAAGGATTATTTAAAACAAATGAAATTGGACCCTATCTGCTGAATTAGATTCAATCTTCGAGACTGCTGATGACGAAGGGGATGTGGTAACGTACCAGCTTTTTACGGATATCCATATACATAAATAAACTATCTATCTATCTATCTATCTATCTATCTATCTATCTATCTAATTATGATGAACCAGTTAAAGTTGTATGGAAGTCAACAAACTCTGAATAATTTTTTTTAATTTTTTTCCTTGCTTTTTGTATTTCTTATTTCCTACTTTTCTATAAACAATAAGTGTTCTCCCACTTTCTATGTGAAAACTCTATTATTTGTTAATTTTTTTCTCTTCCTAACTTCTAATACAAAATTTTCAATAAAAATATATTACAAAAATAAATAAATAAATAAATAAATAAATAATGCTTCCACCTTCGTTACTTGGGTTTGGATGGGAATATTTTAATAAATCAAACACAGAAATAATCCTTAGCATGTGCTCTTCGGGGTGAGGAGAGCGGGATATAAATGTAGTAAATAATAAATAAATAAATAATCTCAATGCAGCATCAAAGCCTGGCTGCTTCCTGCCTGGGGGGGGGAATCCTTTGTTTGGAGGTGTTAGCTGGCCCTGATTTGTTTCACGTCTGGAATTCGCCTTTTTTTGAGTCTTGCTCTTTATTTATTGTCCTGATTTTAGAGTTTTTTAAAAAAATGATATTGTTAGTCAGATTTTGTTCATTTTCATTTCATTTCTGTTGAAATTGCCCACATGCTTGTGGGTTTCTCTGTGTAGTCTGACACCCCCCAACAAAGGGGGACGAAGCAGACAGGCTTTGAAGCTGCGAGGCTATTCAATGCTAATCAAGCTGGCCAATGCCAACATTCACACTTGCCTCAAACAGAAAAGAGTTCTTTCTCCCACCCTGGGATATATAAACCACATTTGCCTAGTTTGCAACAGACCTCACAACCTCTGAGGATACTTAGCCTATGCTTAGTATTCTTGTATAGCAGAATTTTGAAGGATGATTTTTGTGGTCCCTTCCATCCCTATTATTTAAGATCAAGGATACAGTCTCAACTCTTGTAATTCTTGGCTTCCATGGCAGTGAAATGTGCTCTTGGTTTTAATACGGCCAATAATCAGAGCTATCTACAGTACTGAATCTGTCTCTCAAAATAGGTTCAGCACTCTGGACAGCTCCTTCTCATTCATACTTAAAGTGCAGAATAGTGTAGGCATTTGCAGTCCTTTATCTTCAAATATTCATTCAAGTATTGATTCAATATACAGTAGAGTCTCACTTATCCAAGCTAAACGGGCCGGCAGAACCTTGGATAAGCGAATATCTTGGATAATAAGGAGGGATTAAGGAGAAGCCTATTAAACATCAAATTAGGTTATGATTTTACAAATGAAGCACCAAAACATCATGTTAGACAACAGATTTGACAGAAAAAGTAGTTCAATATGCAGTAATGTTATGTTGTAATTACTTTATTTACGAATTTAGCACCAAAATATCACAATATATTGAAAACATTGACTACAAAAATGCCTTGGATAATCCAGAATCTTGGATAAGTGAGACTTGGATAAGCGAGACTCTACTGTAATCTGTTTTCAAACATTGGACCAAAATGCCACTGTTGTAAGCCGCCCTGAGTCCCTTCGGGTGAGAAGGGCGGGATATAAATGTGAGAAATAATAATAATAATAATAATAATAATAATAATAATAATAATAATAATAATGTTTCCCTTGTGTACATGGCACCAAATAGGGACATATCCAGGGATGTAGCAAAGTGCAATGTCAAGAAAAAATAGAGGTATGTGACAATAAAGGTAAAGGTAAAGGTTTCCCCTGACGTTAAGTCCAGTCATGTCCGACTCTGGGGGTTGGGGCTCATCTCTATTTCAAAGCCGAAGAGCCGGCATTGTCCGTAGACACCTCCAAGGTCATGTGGCCACTGGCATGACTGCATGGAGCGCCGTTACCTTCCTGCCGGAGTGGTAACTATTGATCTACTCACATTGGCATGTTTTCGAACTGCTAGGTTGGCAGAAGCTGGAGCTAACAGCGGGTGCTCATTCCGCTCCTGGGATTTGAACCTGGGACCTTTTGGTCCGCAAGTTCAGCAGCTCAGGGCTTTAACGCACTGTTAAATACAGTATTTATACTATTTATACAGGCCAAAATCCCATTGACTTTTTCCCCGCTGCATCACATTGCTTGATTTTTTCATCGCAAATAGACTCCAATAACGTATCCTCAATCAATAAATCAATCAGCAATTTATTACGGTCTATGACCAGCAGATATGAAAATGGGCACAGGTGCCCGAAAAGGGGAATCACAGTTCCCATAAAGGTCAAATAGAAAGTTAAAACATGTTATAATAAAAACAGATTAAAAGGAGACTATTAGCTCCTGAATAACTTATCCTATCCGTAACAAAAACGAAACCAAATTGGGATTTCCTTCAGAGGGAGCTAGAAGCTAAAAAATGCCACAGTGATCAGATCTGCAACACAGAAATTGAAGCTGCTAATCAGGATTTCTCAACACAGAAAAATATTACTGTATATACTTGAGTATAAGCCTAGTTTTTCAACCCTCTTTTTAAGACTGAAAAAGCCCCCCTCGGCTTATACTCGGGTGAGGGTCCTGGTTGGTTTATATTTGGGTCAGCTTATACTCGAGAATATATGGTACATTTATTATCTTTCTCTATTATTATTGGTATTATTACATTTATTATTTTTCTCTATTATTGTTGCTACTATTACATTTATTTTGCTCTATTTTTATTATTATTATTAATACATTTATTATTTCACTCTGATCTTATTATTATTATTATTATTGCATTTATTATTTTACTCTATTTATTATTACTTGTATTACTTTCCTGTATTTATTATTATTATTATTATTATTATTATTATTATTATTACATGTATTATTTTCCTTATGTATTATTATTATTACATGTATTATTTTGCTCTATTATTATTAAAAGGATACATAAGCACATTTACATTGAAGAAGATGAGAACAATGATTTGATCAGAGTGGGACAGTCTTATCTTAAATTTGAGCTTGATGTAAATACAGTAGAGTCTCATTTATCCAACACTCACTTATCCAACGTTCTGGATTATCCAACGCATTTTTGTAGTCAATGTTTTCAATACATCATGATGCTAAATTCGTAAATACAGTAATTAATACATAGCATTACTGCGTATTGAACTACCTTTTCTGTCAAATTTGTTGTATAACATGATGTTTTGGTGCTTAATTTGTAAAATAATAACCTAATTTGATATTTAATAGGCTTTTCCTTAATCCCTCCTTATTATCCAACATATTCGCTTATCCAACATTCTGCCGGCCCGTTTATGTTGGATAAGTGAGATTCTACTGTATTCAAAAACATTTAACCTACTGATGCCTCAATTAATGTAATTTTATTGACCTCTATTTTTATTTCTGAAATTGACCACCCTTGGCTTATACTGGAGTCAATGTTTTCCCAGTTTTTTTTTTGGTGGTAAAATTAGGTGCCTCGGCTTATATTCGGGTCGGCTTATACTCGAGTATATACGGTATTTCATTTATTATAACATCTAGAAGCCTCCAGCTCACACGGGTGGGGGATTATGGGAGCTGTAATCCACCAAAGGAAGTTTCCTAGAACTGAGAAAAATGAGAAAAAAAAACCAAAATTGACAGGTGAAGATTTTTATACTATGGAGCTGAATCTAGTCATATTACTTCATTTATTATAACATCTAGAAGCCTCACGGGTGGGGGATTATGGGAGCTGTAATCCACCAAAGGAAGTTTCCCAGAACTTAGTTTTGCCATAAGAAAAAAACCAAAATTGGCAGGTGAAGATTTTTATACTATGGAGCTGAATCTAGTCATATTACTTCATTTATTATAACATCTAGAAGCCTCACGGGTGGGGGATTATGGGAGCTGTAATCCACCAAAGGAAGTTTCCTAGAACTGAGAAAAATGAGAAAAAAACCCAAAATTGGCAGGTGAAGATTTTTATACTATGGAGCTGAATCTAGTCATATTACTTCATTTATTATAACATCTAGAAGCCTCACGGGTGGGGGATTATGGGAGCTGTAATCCACCAAAGGAAGTTTCCCAGAACTTAGTTTTGCCATAAGAAAAAAACCAAAATTGGCAGGTGAAGATTTTTATACTATGGAGCTGAGTCTAATATTATTTCATTCATTATAACATCTAGAAGCCTCCAGCTCACACGGGTGGGGGATTATGGGAGCTGTAATCCACCAAAGGAAGTTTCCTAGAACTTAGATTTGCCGTGAGAAAAAAACCAAAATTGGCAGGTGAAGATTTTTATACTATGGAGCTGAGTCTAATATTATTTCATTTATTATAACATCTAGAAGCCTCCAGCTCACACGGGTGGGGGATTATGGGAGCTGTAATCCACCAAAGGAAGTTTCCTAGAACTTAGATTTGCCGTGAGAAAAAAACCAAAATTGGCAGGTGAAGATTTTTATACTATGGAGCTCAATCTAGTCACTTTTTTGGGACAAAAGTAGAGTGTTGGAAAGCTCCAGTGCAATTCAATGCCATTCAAAGTGCATGATATGGATCGACATCAGGCCTGGGCCAACTTGGGCTCTCCGGGTGTTTTGGACTGCAACTCCCACCATTCCTAACAGCCTCAGGTCCCTTCCTTTTGCCCCTCAGCCGCTTAAGCGGCTGAGGGGCAAAAGGAAAGGGCCTGAGGCTGTTAGGAATGGTGGGAGTTGCAGTCCAAAACACCCGGAGAGCCTAAGTTGGACCATGCCTGGTCTACACTGACCCTACAATGAATCTGAACCGCATTATTTGGCAAACAGTGGGGATTTACTTGCTAATAATGAGGGTCTCTTCTCCGTTGATCCAGACTCTCATGAATTCGCCGTACATCTTGTTGTAGTAGTTGCAAGCGCTGCCCACTCCCATCCAGAGGAATCGGCCGTGAGAGATCAAGGGACCAATTCCCATACAGTAGCCAGGTCCTAAAAAGAAACAAGAGGGGAAACATGTTGTTTTTGTCATTTTTTGTCATGTTGTTGGTGTCATTTTTTAATCGGCAGTACTATTTCCACCCAACGTGGCAACTCATCGCATCACCTCCATAGACCTCTTGCTGTACCGGACTATACCACAACACTGTGGCTAAAATATCAGAGAATTAAAGGTAAAGGTTTTCCCCTAACATTAACTCTGGGGGTTGGTGCTCATCTCCATTTCTAAGCCGAAGAGCCGGCGTTGTCCACAGACACCTCCTAGGTCATGTGGCTGGCATGACTGCATGGAGTGCCGTTACCTTCCCGCCGGAGCGGTACCTATTGATCTAATAATAATAATAATAATAATAAAACTTTATTTATATCCCGCCACCATCTCCCCAACGGGGACTCGGGGCGGCTTACATGGGGCCATGCCCAGAACAATACAATATAGCAAAATATAAAAACAACATATCATAATACAATTACAACAATACAAAAATAATCATGTACAGTACAACACAAAATCAAAAAAGCAATATAACAGGGCGGGCCGCATGAACACTCAGTTAAAACCTGGGGTGAGAAAAAGATAAGAATAAAACCACGGGGAGCAGAGACATAAAATAGCAAACAGTCTGGAGGATAGATGATGGGGGGAGTAACAAAAAAGTGTGTTCTACTCACATTTGGCATGTTTTCGAACTGCAAGGTTGGCAGAAGTTGGGGCTAACCGTGGGAGCTCCGCGGGTTCAAACCGCCGATTTTTCAGTCAGCAAGTTCAGCAGCTCAGTGGTTTAACCCACTGCACCACCGGGAGCACCGTTACCTTCCCGCAGAAGCAGTAACTATTGATCTACTCACATTATCCAGAATGTTGGATAAGTGAGACTCTACTGTATATTAAAATGTATCATTTTAAGTTAGAGAAATCTTGTGCAATATATTCAGGCCCAGAAATTAGCGGTATTCCAATGTAATCACAGTAGAGTCTCATTTATCCAACACTCGCTTATCCAACGTTCTGGATTATCCAACGCATTTTTGTAGTCAATATTTTCAATACATCATGATATTTTGGTGCTAAATTCGTAAATACAGTAATTACTACGTAGCATTACTGCGTATTGAACTACTTTTTCTGTCAAATTTGTTGTTAAACATGATGTTTTGGTGCTTAATTTGTAAAATTATAACCTAATTTGATGTGTAATAGACTTTTCCTTAATCCCTCCTTATTATCCAACATATTCGCTTATCCAATGTTCTGTTGGCCCGTTTACATTGGATAAGTGAGACTCTACTGTAGTAATTACTGTATTTACGAATTTAGCCCCAAAATATCACGATGTATTGAAAACATTGACTACAAAAATGCGTTGGATAATCCAGAACGTTGGATAAGCGAGTGTTGGATAAGTGAGACTCTACTGTACTTAATTTGTAAAATTATAACCTAATTTGATGTGTAATAGACTTTTCCTTAATCCCTCCTTATTATCCAACATATTCGCTTATCCAACGTTCTGTTGGCCCGTTTACGTTGGATAAGTGAGACTCTACTGTAGTAATTACTGTATTTAAGAATTTAGCCCCAAAATATCACGATGTATTGAAAACATTGACTACAAAAATGCGTTGGATAATCCAGAACGTTGGATAAGCGAGTGTTGGATAAGTGAGACTCTACTGTACTTAATTTGTAAAATTATAACCTAATTTGATGTGTAATAGACTTTTCCTTAATCCCTCCTTATTATCCAACATATTCGCTTATCCAACGTTCTGTTGGCCCGTTTACGTTGGATAAGTGAGACTCTACTGTAGTAATTACTGTATTTAAGAATTTAGCCCCAAAATATCACGATGTATTGAAAACATTGACTACAAAAATGCGTTGGATAATCCAGAATGTTAGATAAGTGAGTGTTGGATAAGTGAGACTCTACTGTACTTAATTTGTAAAATTATAACCTAATTTGATGTGTAATAAACTTTTCCTTAATCCCTCCTTATTATCCAACATATTCGTTTATCCAACGTTCTGTTGGCCCGTTTATGTTGGATAAGTGAGACTCTACTGTACTGAAAAACCTGCCGACACCACCAGGTCTTCAGTACCCACCAAGCTTTCAGAAGAGCTCACCTGGGATCGTTGATGTTTCTTCATAGGTCCAGATTAGGAAAATGAAGCCCATGAAGAACAGCAGGGGTAGGGTGGCCGTTGGCATCGTCTCCGAGACGGCACGGGTGATGTTGTAGTGCATGGGATTCAGGGCTTCCATGACCATCTCGTCCAAGCCGATGTGGGAACGCTGCTGGATAAAAAGCAAACCCTGAATCGGGAATTGAGTCAGAACCTTTTCTCCGAATCCTCCAGCAATATTGTACCAACTCGTTTGTTGATTCTGCGAAGTGAGCAAACCTGCTCCGCGTTTCGCTTTGTTTTATAACAAAGCCGGAGGTTTAGATTAGACAACACAAGCGACAAGTCAAAACAAGAGTAGGAAGAGATACGCTTCTTGCGCTACCAAAGACAGCCTCTCCGGCCTTGGTATCGAAGCGCAGGTTGCTCACCACACTTGGGTTCCTATCTCCTCGGCTACCCTTGAGAAGTCCATCAAATGGGGACCAGAGGGCCCGGTGCCAAGTTCCTAATCAAAGCAGGAATGAAAAGCCTTTGCTGTGGGTTGAGAGGCTCTATCTTCTCTTTCAAGCTTATTACCTTCCAACATCTGCTGTAGGGGGTCTGCAATGGCCTTGGGCTTTGAAGATATCCGAAGGTCTTTCCCCAGGCATCACACCGTGGGGAAATTCAACCTGCATCCATGGATTCATGTACGGACATCACATAATACTAAAGCATTAGTATTTACTCAACCTTCCTAATGCCGCGAACCCTTAATCCAGTTCCTCATGTTGTGGTGACCCCCAACCATCAAATTATTTTGGTTGCTCCTTCATACTGTTGTGAATCATAATGTAAATATCTGATATGCAAGACGTATTTTCATTCACTGGATCACATTTGGCAGAAATACCCGATATGCCTAAATTTGAATACTGGTGAAGTTTGCTCCACCATATATTGGTACCATTTACTTACTGGCCATTTGGATTTATCTTTCCACCCTAATACTATTACTGCTTGTGCACATTCAATTATTGCTTCTTTTATTTCCCTTTTATTTCCTATTTCCTCTCTTTTCCCTAATACAGTAGAGTCTCACTTATCCAACACTCGCTTATCCAATGTTCTGGATTATCCAACGCATTTATGTAGTCAATGTTTTCAATACATCATGATATTTTGGTGCTAAATTCGTAAATACAGTAATTGCTACATAGCATTACTGCGTATTGAACTACTTTTTCTTCCAGATTTGTTGTATAACATAATGTTTTGGCACTTAATTTGTAAAATCATAACCTAATTTGATGTTTAATAGGCTTCTCCTTAATCTCTCCTCATTATCCAACATATTCGCTTATCCAACGTTCTGCCAGCCCGTTTATGTTGGATAAGTGAGACTCTACTGTACCACTATTGGAATTTGAAATTATGAATGTGAAACTAAATGTTGTAAAAACTAATGAAAATAGAACAAGAGAAATGGAAGAAAGATGGACATGGGTAAAGAACTATATCGTGAATCAATCTGGAGATCAAGCCATAAGAAATAAGATACAAATGTTATATAGTATATAGGATGGAAATGGATAAAGATATAAAGATTGTCTCACAAAGAAACAAATATGTAAAAAGGAAACAATCCTCGTGTTGGTGGTGGGAATTGCAAAATGTTTTGTATGTCTATGGTATGTATTTTTTGTGTTTTAAAAAATAAAAAATTATTTAAAAAAAAGAATACTGGTGAAGTTGGGAGGAGGATTGATTTTGTCATTTGGGAGTTGTACTTGCTGGGATTTATAGTTCAGCTACAATCAGAGAGCATTTTGAATTCCACCAATGATAGAACTGAACCAAACTTGGCACACAGAACTCCCATGACCAACAGGAAACACTGGAAGAGTTTGGTGGGCATTGACCTTGACTTTGGGAGTTGTAGTTCACCTACATCCAGTAGACTCAAACAAAGATGGATCTGGACCAAACTTGGCACAAATACTCAATATGCCCAAATGTGAACACGGGTGGAGTTTGGGGAAAATAAACCTTGACATTTGGGAGTTGTAAAAAAAGGTAAAGGTAAAGGTTTTCCCCTGACATTAAGTCCAGTCGTGATTGACTCTGGGGGTTGGTGCTCATCTCCATTTCTAAGCCGAAGAGCCGGCGTTGTCCGTAGACACCTCCAAGGTCATCTGGCCATTGGCATGACTACATGGAGTGCCGTTACCTTCCCGCTGGAGCAGTACCTATTGATCTACTCACATTTGCATGTTTTCGAACTGCTAGGTTGGTAGGAGCTGGGGCTAACAGCAGGCGCTCATTCCGCTCCCTTGATTTGAACCTGGGACCTTTCAGTCTGCAAGTTCAGCAGCTCAGTGCTTTAACACACTGTGCCACCACCAGGAGTTGTAGTTGTTGGGATTTATAGTTCACCTACAATCAAAGAGCCCTATGAACCCCACCAACGATAGAATTGGGCCAAACTCCCCACACAGAACTCCCATGTGTAATAGAAAATACTGGAGAGATTTGGGAGGAATTGACAGTGATTTGGGGGACAGGTAGTTCACCCACTTCCGGAGAGCACTGTGAATTAATATGTATTTTCAGATGGTCTTTGGTGACCCCTCTGACACCACCTCGCGACCCCCACCCAGCGGTCCCAACCCCCAGGTTGAGAAACACTGTGCTAGATGGATCTGCAGACATGGAAAATTTCACCAAGGTCTTGCATATGGTCGAACCAAATAGTTGAGGAATCTCCAATCTATTCTGGTGTCCATTGGGAAGCATCCAATGCTTCCAATCCTTTAGTGTTTGGGTTATTTGTGGAAACACTGTCTCTTTAGCATTGTGTGCCTTGGGAACATTAAGTGTACACATGTGTGTGCATGCACATAGTGAAAATTAGGGATGAGGCAGTGGACAGGGATGCTTCAAATGTAAGAAGTCCACCGATACAGTAGAGTCTCACTTATCCAAGCTAAACGGGCCGGCAGAAGCTTGGATAAGCGAATATCTTGGATAATAAGGAGGGATTAAGGAAAAGCCTATTAAACACCAAATTAGGTTATGATTGTACAAATTAAGCACCAAAACATCATGTTTTACAACAAATTTGATAGAAAAAGCTGTTCAATACGCAGTAATGTTATGTTGTAATTACTGTATTTACACATTTAGCACCAAAATATCACGATATATTGAAAACGTTGACTAAAAAATGGCTTGGATAATCCAGAAACTTGGATAAGTGAGGCTTGGATAAGTGAGACTCTACTGTTACTTTAAATTGCGGTGGAATTCACATTCCAGGATGACGATTTTGACAAACTAGCACTTTGGCCCAGGTTTTTTCTAGATTTTATCCAAGATTTTACCTTTTGTCCTTGAATGTGATTTTCATGACTTGCTTTTATTGTTACTTATCTGTTTTATTGCTTTGTTTTATTGTTGTGGACTGGGCTTGGCCCCATGTAAGCCGCCCCGAGTCCCTTCGGGGAGATGGGATGGTGTATAAAAATAAAATAATAATAATTATTATTTTATTATGACACAGCAAACAAAATAGACATGCTGGATTTCATATCACAAAATCACAAGTCGAACACTTCCCAAGTGTCTAGGACTGTGTGATGTATTTTTGAATGATGCGCGCAGATCCCAGCAGGGTGGCCTTTTGCAGTTGGCAGATCGTAATTTTGTCAATGTCTATTGTTTCCAAATGCCAGCTGAGATCTTTTGGAATGGCACCCAGTGTGCCCATCACCACCGGGACCACCTGCACTGGTTTCTGCCAGAGTCTTTGAAGTTCAATCTTGAGGTCCTGATAGCGGCTGAGTTTTTCCTGTTGTTTTTCGTCAATGCGACTGTCACCTGGGATGGCGACATCAATGATCCAAACCTTTTTCTTTTCCACAACTGTGATGTCTGGTGTGTTGTGTTCCAGAACTTTGTCAGTCTGGATTCGGAAGTCCCACAGTATCTTTGCGTGCTCATTTTCCAATACTTTTGCAGGTTTGTGATCCCACCAGTTCTTTGCTGCTGGGAGGTGCTGGGAAGTTCCAATGAATCATTTGGGCCACATAGTTGTGCCTCTGTTTGTAGTCTGTCTGTGCAATTTTCTTACAGCAGCTGAGGATATGATCAATGGTTTCGTCAGTTTCCTTGCACAGTCTGCATTTTGGGTCATCAGCTGATTTTTCGATCTTGGATTATTATTATTATTATTATTATTATTATTATTATTATTATTGTTGTTGTTGTTGTTGGTCTGCAAATCCAATTGGAAATGTTGGTTAGGGCTGCTGGGAGTGGGAAGATCTGCCCACTCCTGTTGTAGAAAGAACTTTTGTTTGGCTACCTCAAATATTATTCTTTGGATAACCAAACAAAGGGTGAGATAGCTAGTGAGTACCATTGTCCTTGCATGGCTAGGGTTGTTTGGATAACAAATGATGGGTGAACTTGATGCCGAAGAGCAGCTAATGCGTGGGATGTAGCCACTGAAAAGGACACCAGCTCTCCTTGAAGAAACACCATTTATTTGGCACACAGGGCGAATATGATTTCGAAAACATAACATTGGGACAAACATCCTCCTCCTTGAGCCCTAATGGGAAGCAAAGCAGACTTTCTCCTCCTGATCCAGACTAGAGCATCATTTGTATGGGTTTCCAACACAATTATGATTTGAGGTCCAATTTGGATACTGTGCAACGTACAGCCAAGCCCAACCGTGCCCAACCATGCAAACAAGGCACAAGCGGCAACAATGATGTGCAATAACATGTAATGGCAACATATGCATGAACTGGACTATTGTAACCAGCTGAATCTTGACATAAGATAGCCAAGAAAATGCAACTACATTCATGGAGGATCTTGCACAGCAATCCAGTTCTGTTTTTCAACTGCAAGTCTGCTGCACATGTGGCAGCAGCGGGAGCTAAAGTGTGTCTATTTATTTAGACTTCATATTAAATATACACAACACTCCCATGTGGTTTTGAATGATCTTTTTGGGAGTTTAGCAGAAAGAATGAAGATCAGGACTTTAATGGTTCTGCAGAAGAGAGCATCAGCTTCCAGCTTCTAAATATTATCAGAAATCAGCATTGTGTCACTGTGGAAAAGCCATAACCTCTAGACTTGCAAACCAACAGGATCCCAACCATAATCTCAGCAATCCTAAAAGGGAAATCCTGACCCTCCAATATCTCACACATGAAAGATGGAATGTAATTGAGTACAAACTATTTTGCACTTTGAACTCAGTTTTTAAAGATTGAAGTAAGTTCAGGAGTAAGACGGAAACTAAGAGGAGGAGGAAGAGGAAAGGAAAACTTTGGAACATTTTATAAGGAGCCATAAAAATGGGACAAAAAGAGGATTAAGCAGCACTGGCCTAGCCATACCAGAACAATGGGAAAGTATGTAAAATATTACCATCCTGCCAGGTTCATTATAAGACATATTGTGAGAAGCAGCTTTTCTTACGCGCCAGGCAAGAAAACAATTTTGGCCAGACGTGGTTTGGAAACTCACAAAGCACTGTTCCGTCTCGAGTCTACCAATTATCTAATTAAAGTTGTTTTTGCTATTTTCAATTACGACTTTTTCAAAACTCACCCTAATTCAGATCCTTTGAAGATGCAGGCGAAATGTCAGGAGAAGTGCTGCTAGAACACATTGGCCATACAGTCCGGAAACTAACCAGCATCTCTGTGATTCTGGCCATGAAAGTCAATTGCAATTCTCACTTTAGTTACTTGAGGAGAGAAAATACTGCTTAAGGGAGGGGACTTTTTTTTTCTTTTTTTTTCCATCTGGCCCATGGAAAAATCTATCTCTGCATGAAAAAGCAAAACAAAACAAAATGAAAACAACCCACTTGTGATGTCCTGTTTTATTTCCCTTGGCCTTGTTATTTCCAGTTTGTCTCTTTTACTACTGAACCATATAAATATAAATATAAATGTGCATAATTTCCATGGAGTAAACAACAAAACCACTGGACCAAATCACACCAAATTTGGCCACAAGAGACATAGTCATCCCATCTATGTCTTTCCATCAAAAAACCCTATGAAATTAGGTCCAAATTACAGAAAACTCCCTAATTTTGAGGACATTTCTACCAAAGTTCAACTAAAGTCTTTCTCCTTGCCTTTCTCTACTCATCGGTCCTAGCCTGCCCTCCAAAGCAGAGCTGGAAAAGTAATCTTGTCAAAGAGAAATGGATGTAATATATATAAGCCTGGTTGGCTTATATTTGGGTCAGTATATGGTACATTTATTATTATTATTATTATTATTATTATTCTCTATTATTGTTGCTACTATTACATTTATTTGACTCTATTTTTATTATTTTTATTAGTACATTTATTATTTCACACTAATATTATTATTATTATTACATTTATTATTTTACTCTATTTATTATTACTTGTATTATTTTCCTGTATTATTTATTATTATTATCATTACATGTATTATTTTACTTTATTACTATTAAAAGGATACATAAGCACATTTACATTGAAGAAGATGAGAATAATGATTTGATCAGAGTTGGACAGTCTTATCTTAAATTTGAGCTTTATGTAAATATTTAGAAACATTTAACCTACCGATGCCTCAATTAATGTAATTTTATTGGTATCTATTTTTGTTTCTGAAATTTACCACTCTCGGCTTATACTTGAGTCAATGTTTTCCCATTTTTTTGTGGTAAAATTAGGTGCCTCGGCTTATATTCGGGTCGGCTTACACTTGAGTATATATGGTAGTAGTAGTAGTAGTAGTAGTAGTAGTAGTTATTATTATTATACAGCAAACAAGATAGATATGCTGGATTTCATATCACAAAATCACAAGTCAAACACTTCCCAAGTGTCTAGGTCTGTGTAATGTATTTTCAGATGATGCACGCAGATCCCAGTCGGGTGGCCTTTTGCAGTTGGCTGATTGTAATTTTGTCAATTTCTATTGTTTCCAAATGTCGGCTGAGATCTTTTGGCACGGCACCCAGTGTGCCGATCACCACCGGGACCACCTGCACTGGTTTTTGCCAGAGTCTTTGAAGTTCGATCTTGAGGTCCTGATAGCGGCTGAGTTTTTCCTGTTGTTTTTCATCAATGCGACTGTCACCTGGGATGGCAACATCAATGATCCAAACCTTTTTCTTTTCCACAACTGTGATGTCTGGTGTATTGTGTTCCAGAATTATTATTATTATTATTATTATTATTATTATTATTATTATTATTATTATTATGCTGCCTTGGCACCCAGAGCATCATCCTACCAGTCTTTACATCCATTCTTCTTCAAAGTCCCCTTTCAAGCTGTCTTCTGGAGCAACAGAAACATCTTCTGCATAACCAGATATTGGTAGACCTTAACTGTATATAATCCTAGAAGACCTCACAGTTCTGAGCATTACGTGCACCCATCAACCTACCTATTATGACATCTAAGTGGCTATTTTTATATAAGAGAGAGCAATGATGTGAGTACAAGACATACTATTCAGAAACCTGGCACAAAAACCGGTTCGGATGATGCCTCTCTCGTCTCAAAGAAGAAGGCAAGATGTTCCGTCTCAAAGTGTTAATTCCACCGCGATACCTTCCTGTTCGTCCCCTCTTGAAAGCCCATCCATTAGGGTGGCTTTGTTACCTTTGAGTTGAAGAGAGGCCCTCCACGTGGCCAACAATAAAGAGAAGTCCCTTCCAAAAAAGGTGACAATTTCGCCTTGTACTTTTCTCGCCTCCACGACTTATTATGGGAGAACATTGGGAACATTGCTTCACAAACATGGGCCATTGAAAAGAGAATCAGAAAGGCATGGTCTCATTAGATAGATAAGAACCAATTACAGCCAGTACAATTAGTACCTTGACAGATACATCTATTTTTTTGGAAGGTGTGTGTAAGTACATCTCTATCTTCTTTCCTATTTTTTTTCCTATCCAAAAAGTACTTTTAACTACAGTAGAGTCTCACTTATCCAACATAAACGGGCCGGCAGAACGTTGGCTAAGCGAATATGTTGGATAACAAGGAGAGATTAAGGAGAAGCCTATTAAACATCAAATTAAGTTATGATTTTACAAATTAAGCACCAAAACATCATGTAATACAACAAATTTGGGAGAAAAAGTAGTTCAATACATAGTAATGCTATGTAGTAATTACTGTATTTACGAATTTAGCACCAAAATATCACGATGTATTGAAAACATTGACTACAAAAATGCGTTGGATAATCCAGAATGTTGGATAAGTGAGACTCTACTGTACCATATATCAATCCTGGAGGACAGCTCTTAGGATGGATCTACACTGCAGAATTACTCCAGTTTGACATCACTTTAACTGCCATGGCTCAATGCTATGAAATCAAGGGAGCTGTAGCTTTACATAGACTCTAGCCCAGGCATGGGCAAACTTTGGCCCTCTATGTGTTTTGGACTCCAACTCCCACAATTCTTAACAGCCAGTAGCATTCTCTCCTGACATTTCATCCACATCTATGGCAGGTATCCTCAGAGATTGTGAGGTTTGTTGGAAATTAGGCAAGTGGGGTTTATATATCTGTGGAATAATGTCCAGGGTGGGAGAAAGAACTCTTGTCTTGTTGGAGGCAAGTGTGAATGTTGTATTTGGCCACCTTGTTTAGCATTTAATGACTTTGTGGCTTCAAAGCTTCAAAGATGGTTCCATCTTGTCTCCTGTGCCAAAGTAACATACTATGCTAATTTTACATACATACATACATACATATATATAATAAACGATAATTTATAAATATATAATATATTGTATATACTTATAATATTGATAATAATATTACAATGTAATACAATATTATACTAATAATATAATATAATAATATTAATTATATATTATATATTAAATATAATATTCCTAATAATATTACCATATAATGATATAGTACAATATAGTAATTTAATGCTTATATTGTGCTATACTAATAATATATTGCATGTACATTTGATTTGTTAATTCCAGGGGTGAGAAGAGCGGGATATAAATGTAGTAAATAAATAAATAAATAAATAAATAAAGCCTGGCTGCTTCCTGCCTGGGGGAATCCTTTGTTGAGAGGTGTTAGCTGGCCCTGATTGTTTCCTGTCTGGAATTCCCTTGTTTTCAGAGTGTTGCTCTTTATTTACTGTCCTGACTTTAGAGGTTTTTTTTAATACCAGTAGCCAGATTAGATTAAATGCTAAACAAGGTGATCAATTGCAACTTTCACACTTGCCTCAAACAGACAAGAGTTCTTTCTCCCACAGATATATAAACCCGACTTGCCTAGTTTCCAACACCCAACCTCTACAGAAAACAAACATACATATACCTCCCAACCTCTGAGGATGCCTGCCATAGATATGGGAGAAACGTCAGGAGAGAATGCTTCCGGACCATGGCCATACAGTCTGGAAAACTCACAGCAACCTAGTGATTCCGGCCATGAAAGCCTTCGACAACACAGAGTGACTTGAGTTCACTCATTCATAGAATTGTCATAAGTTGAAGTCAACATGATAGCAGATAACAAGAACAACAGCCTGAAGCCTTTTAAAAAGACAGGAGAGTCTATCTGTTGCAACAAGAACAACACAACATGAAAAATACAAATAGTATTTTGAAACATAAAATGTGCTATGTTCGAAATTCATCCACAAAAGCCTGTGTCATAACACAGACCTGGCTCTTTACTAGAGCTTTTAATCTATGTTAATTTTATCAATATTTGTTTGTATGTATTTTTATCCTTTACTATTTTATCTTGTAAATCGCCTAGAGCATCTTGGATGGAGGGCGATTAATAAGTAATTAAATGATGATGATGATGATGATGATGATGATAACACATCTGTTAATCTCGAAAGTGTCTCAACATCCTTGGATGTGGAACCTGAATATTTCTTGTTGTTGTTGTTGTTGTTGTTCAAAGCAAACAATCGACATCCGACATGAAAATGCCAACAGAATGCAAGAAACTTGGAATTCATGAATGGGAGGCAGTTTGCAGGGATGTGAATGCATTTGAAAGGATCACTGATGGAAAAGAAACAACGTGAAGATACCAAAACAAAAGGGACAAGATGTTTAAGAACCAAAATCAATTTTCCTACAAAAACAGTTTCAGGCTAATTTTATTTTGGCGGGTTTGATATGTCCTTATGGATAATGTGAAACAATTTATTCAATAATGGTACCAAATAATTCTAGTGTTTTTGGTCAGTGTCATTTAATTCAACACTCCTGGAAGTTGACACTTTCTATTTCACATTGTTGCACAATACAGTAGAGTCTCACTTATCCAACATAAACGGGCCGGCAGAACGTTGGATAAGCGAATATGTTGGATAATAAGGAGCGATTAAGGAAAAGCCTATTAAACATCAAATTAGGTTATGATTTTACAAATTAAGCACCAAAAAATCATGTTATACAACAAATTTGACAGAAAAAGTAGTTCAATACGCAGTAATGCTATGTAGCAATTACTGTATTTACAAATTTAGCACCGAAATATCATGATGCATTGAAATCATTGACTACAAAAATGCGTTGGATAATCCAGAACGTTGGATAAGCAAGTGTTGGATAAGTGAGACTCTACTGTACTTTTAAAAATAGTATCAGATGAAAAACTGTCAAATAATTATAGGTTTTTAAGTGTTGCCGATACAGTAGAGTCTCACTTATCCAACATAAACGGGCCGGCAGAACGTTGGATAAGCGAATATGTTGGATAATAAGGAGCGATTGAGGAAAAGCCTATTAAACATCAAATTAGGTTATGATTTTACAAATTAAGCACCAAAACATCATGTTATACAACAAATTTGACAGGAAAAGCAGTTCAATACGCAGTAATGTTATGTTGTAATTGCTGTATTTACGAATTTAGCACCAAAATATCACGATGTATTGAAAACATTGACTACAAAAATGCGTTGGATAATCCAGAACGTTGGATAAGTGAGACTCTACTGTACTTTTAAAAATAGTATCAGATGAAAAACTGTCAAATAATTATAGGTTTTTAAGTGTTGCTGATACTAATATCAGTACCATGAACAGGGAGTTATTAGATCAATGATCAATTTAATTTTAAAAAGTCTCTTTTAAAAAAAAAAAAATAATCACCAATTCTCTCAATTGGATTCTTGTTCCAGAAACTGAATTTCAGAATCTCTTTTCAAATTGCTAAATAATGTAAACATAGAATTTTAATGAATGGGAATGGGTTCCCAAGTGAATGAAGGACAGAAATAAGACTGCTTTTTCCCTCTTGAAAGACTTAGCATTAAAAGAGACAGAAATACTTTCAAAAATATTCACAAGTATGTTTAGAAATCTGCACTGAATTGTAAAGTGTAAAACCAGAACATGCTGCCGAAAGACAACTCGATTATCTCCGAAAAACTCCAACATTTGTACAATATGTTTTTTTTTCTCATCCCTCCAGACATATGATAATATTAATTTAAAAAGTTTTTAAAAGTTACCTTGTCCTAGGTTTCTTTCTACCCGGGAAGTCGGCTACCTTGGCTAATGATGCGGTCCTTTCAAAGATCAGAAAAGACTTTCTGGTGATCGCTCTTTATGTAGCATCTTTATTTCTTTCTCTTATAAAGGTACTCCTTGTTGCTAAGAGATTGGTTGCTAAGAGAATTTTTTTTTTGGTGGTAGGTCAGGGGGGCTTTTGTTGCCGAAAAGAGAATTTTGTAATTTAACCTCTAAAGGGGGAAAAAAATGTACTTAAGCCAAATATCCAATGATAAACGTGGGGGGGAAAAAAGAAAGAGAATCCAAGAGAGAAGAATTCAACCTGTTGGAACTCATGGAAATGCAAAGGGGTGGATTGGTTACAAGAGAGAACATCGGGAAAGCAAGGAGATGGGGTTCATTTGGGGCAAACTCAGCATTATACATTGGGACAAGGAATTCGATGTTGTAATACAACCATTGTTGTTACTGAAAGCAATAATGCATACTACCTTTTTTTGGTAAAGGTTGTTAGCTGCCTTGAGTTCCCACAGGGACAAATAAATTAATATAATGATCATGATCATGATGATAATTATGATTATGATTATTATTATTAATAATAATTAATAATAATTAATTATTATTATTGCAGCTCAGGAGCAAGCCATCAGAACAAATGCAATTAAGGCCAAGATCAAAAAATCATCTGATGACCCAAAATGCAGACTGTGCAAGAAAACTGGCGAAACCATTGATCATATCCTCAGCTGCTGTAAGAAAATCGCACAGACAAACTACAAACAGAGGCACAACCATGTGGCCCAAATGATTCATTGGAACTTATGCCTGAAGTCCCACCTCCCAGCAGCAAAGAACTGGTGGGATCACAAACCTGCAAAAGTATTGGGAAATGAGCACGCAAAGATACTGTGGGACTTCCGAATCCAGACTGACAAAGTTCTGGAACACAACACACCAGACATCACAGTTGTGGAAAAGAAAAAGGTTTGGATCATTGATGTCGCCATCCCAGGTGACAGTTGCATTGACGAAAAACAACAGGAAAAACTCAGCTGCTATCAGGACCTCAAAATTGAACTTCAAAGACTCTGGCAGGAACCAGTGCAGGTTGTCCCAGTGGTGATGGGCACATTGGGTGCCGTGCCAAAAGATCTCAGCCGGCATTTGGAAACAATAGACATTGACAAAATTACGATCTGCCAACTTCAAAAGGCCACCCTACTGGGATCTGCGCGCATCATCTGAAAATACATCACACAGTCCTAGACACTTGGGAAGTGTTCGACTTGGGATTTTGTGATATGAAATCCAGCATATCTATCTTGTTTGCTGTGTCATAAAATAATAATAATAATAATAATAATAATAATAATAATAATAATAATAATAATAATAATAATAATAACTTTATTTTATACCCTGCCGCATCTCCCCGAAGGGACTTGGGGCGGCTTACATGAGGCCGAGCCCCAGCGGAACAGACAATATAAAAACCCAACAATATAATACAAATCAATAAAACATAAAATCATAAAATCACATATACAGTTAGCATACTAAGATAAAATCCTGGGTAGGCTCCTAAAAAAGGATTGGGCCAGAGAAAGTGCGTGTAGTGCAATGTAAAATGTAATTAAGGGAGAGGTAGGTACCAGAACCAATTCCAAATAAAGTTAAGTTAAACATGAGCCAGCAATGTGATGCGGCAACTAAAAAAGCCAATGCAGTTTTTGACCTGCATAAGTGGGTGCTACCGCCCCCTGGTGGGCACAGCAGCAATCCAGGTGAGCGGTGATGGCCACAGGTACATATATCTTTCTGTTTAATTGCTATTAAAATTAAAAAAATAATAATTTCCAGGGCGCTGAGTAATATTTTTTTTCTGGAAAGAGGGCGGTAGGCCAAATAAGTTTGGGAACCACGGGAAGGAAGTCATGCTACCCCTCAATTCTGCCTTGGTCAAACCACACTGCGTCCAGTTCTGGGTACCACAATTGAGGGAGCCGGAATGTGTCCAGAGGAAGAGGGTGACTCCAATGATCAAGGGTCTGGAGAACAAGCCCTATGAGGAGCGGCTTAGAGAGCTGGGCATGTTTAACCTGCAGAAGAGAAAGTTGAGAGGAGACATGATGAGAGCCATGTATAAATAGGTGAGGGGAAGTCATAGGGAGGAGGGAGC
The DNA here is from genome assembly GCF_035594765.1 of Anolis carolinensis. Classification (NCBI taxonomy): domain Eukaryota; kingdom Metazoa; phylum Chordata; class Lepidosauria; order Squamata; family Anolidae; genus Anolis; species Anolis carolinensis. Next base: position 17,427,789 of record NW_026943822.1, on the reverse strand, counting down.
AGGCTTGTTTTCTGCTGTCCTGGAGACTAGGATGCGGAAGAATTGCTTCAAACTACAAGAAAGGAGATTCCACCTGAACATGAGGAAGAATTTCCTCACTGTGAGAGCTGTTCAGCAGTGGAACTCTCTGCCCCAGAGTGTGATGGAGGCTGCTTCTTTGGAGGCTTTTAAACAGAGGCTGGATGGCCATCTGTCGGGGGTGCTTTGAATGGGATTTTCCTGCTTCTTGACAGAATGGGTCTGGATTGGATGGCCCATGAGGTCTCTTCCAGCTCTATCTATATATATAAAAGAGTAATGGTGTCCGTCCCTCCCACTAAACAACAAAAGTACAAACCCCAGAACCTAGAAATTTAGCAACACAACCCACCATCCTTGCCCCTAGGTTCCGACAACAAAAAGAAAAGAAAAATAAAGTCCTAATTAGAGGGAGAGGAGTAATTGTTTTTATCCAATTGCTGCCAGTTAGAAGGCTAAGCTCCGCCCACTTGGTCTCCTAAGCAACCCACTCAGCCCAGTGTTAATAAAAGAATAAAAAAATAAAATAAATACAAATAATACAATAAAAATAATAAAAAACACTAAAAAATTAATACAACAAAATACTATAATAACAAAATAACTAAAAATAATACAGCAAAATAATAAAATATAATAAATAAAAAAGATAAGTTATAACAAAATTAATTTAAAAAATACAAATAAAAATTCCACAATAATTTTTTTAACCAATACCACCACCACTTTGCCACAGCAACGCGTGGCCGGCCACAGCTAGTGATTCTATAAATGTCAATTCATCTTCAAGAGGGTTCCATTCTCTCAGCTTCATAGAAAAACCATTGCAAACCCACTCTGAACCAGTCCTGCCAGGAAAACCCTACACTAAATTCATCTTGAAGTCATCAGGAGTTGGAAATAACTTGAAGGCACACAACAAGATGTTGCCTTATACAATGTTTTAGCCCCATGGGATAATTGTTGGTGTTACATTCCCTTGTCTCAACAATGCATTCACATTTCAAGGCAAAGGATTGTTGTGACCGTATCGCCCCAAGCGCATCTCGTAAGGTCAGCAAAAAAAGAGGTTAAGCAAAGAATAAACTTTTGTGGTTGTTGTTTTCAGGCACATTCAAAAAATAAAATAAAACGGGATTTCACAAAGGCTTTTTTCATGCCAAAGAATCCCTGGAACGTTGTGTCATAAAACTAGAATAACTGGAGTTGTTGTTCTCAAAGATCTCGAGTCGAATGCTGTAAATTCTCCAGCCTCTGTAGGCTTACGAGTCAATTCAAAAATGAAGTAAGTCTACATTTACAATGGACTTTTGTGTTGCAACGATGCAAAATAATTTACTTGACAGCGAGAGCTTTTGCGGGATAGGTAGACAAGCTCAATTATCTATATATATAAAAGAGTGATGGCATCAGGGCAGCGGACAAAACAACAAAACTACAGGCCCCCCAACCTCGAAATTTGACAACACAACCCATCATTCACGGCTCTAGGTTGATACAACAAAAAGAAAAGAAAAATAATTCCTATCTATATATATAAAAGAGTGATGGCATCAGGGCAGCGGACAAAACAACAAAACTACAGGCCCCCCAACCTCGAAATTTGATGACACAACCCATCATCCACGGCTCTAGGTTGATACAACAAAAACACAGAAAAATAAAGTCCTAATTAGAGAGAGAGGAATAATTGCTTTTATCCAATTGCTGCCAGTTAGAAGGCTAAGCTCCTCCAACTTGGTCTCCTAGCAACCCAATAAAAAAATAAAAAACACTAAAAAATTAATACAATAAACTACTATAATAACAGAAAATAACTAAAAATAATACAAGAAAAAAATAAAATATAATAAATAAAAAGATAACTTACAATAAAATTAATTAAAAAAAATACAAATAACGTCAAATAAAAATTACACAACAATTTTTAACCAATAAAATAATAATAATAATAATTAAAAAAAACCAATACCACCACCACTTTGCCACAGCAACGCGTGGCCGGGCACAGCTTGTTATTTATAAATATAGAGAACGTGGGAGAAAGACCATGCTCATGAGTGCGTGTTTGTGTGCCATGTGACTTCAAGTCACCTGTTGACTTATGATGATCCCATGAATACCATTGGGCAGGCCTGGCCAAATTTCAGCCCTCCAGGTGTTTTGGACTTCAATTCCCACAATTCCTAACCTACCAGAATTGTGGGAGTTGAAGTCCAAAACACCTGGAGGGCTGAAGTTTGCCCAGGCCTGCCATAGGGTTTCCTTAGGCAAGGAATACTCAAGGATGATTGGAAACAACACTGGCCAACACACTTTTTGGTGGCTCAAATGTTAGACCTCTTTCCAGGTATGTTAGACCAGTTTCCCTTTATTAGCTCTAGTTTTTGAGATGCAGAACATATCTACCACTCGCTCATAGAAAAACATGATAATACAGGCACGAACCATCTGCTTTTGCTGCACTTATTAGGGAATGTAAAGTGTGATGGTGGCGGCATTCTTCTCGACATTTAGTCTTCAATGAACCTGATTCAGCCTTCGACTGCCACAAAGCCCAAGATAGTGGATGTTAGATAGAAATGGCAAAGCATTTCTACTCATAGAATAAAATACTGTTTGGTGAATGTAATGAAGTACGAATTTTTGGTTTACAGATGTCATGTTTAATTGTGTGTTTGTGTTAAAAGGGTAAGTATTACAGTTATTGCATCTCAGCACTCAGAGGCTGGTTGCCATGTAGAAGTAGGTGGAGCCAACTGCCGTTTAGTTGAAGAAGTGCAGAGTTTAAAAAAGAGAGTCAGTCTGTGCTCTGATGAGGCACAGAGAAGATTGATCCCAGGTTGAGGGGATCGAGGAGACTCAATTGTTCATTTTGAGTTGGTTTAAAATAAGTTTGGTGACTTATTTAATGTAGTCTGTGTCCTGGTAAGGAACAGAGAATCTGTGATCGTATATCACAGAGGTGACTGCGGTTTAAAAGTAGCAGAGAAAGAAGTGACACTTTAGAGAGTGTGACTCATCTCATTCTAGTATTGTAACTGTTAATAAAAATACCTCTAAGTGAGAAACAACATTGTAACCACTAAGCTCTGTGCCTGAATAAACTTGTTCTTGTTTTTCCAACATCGAAGCCTCTGTCGCATATATTATAAGCCAAGTTACGCTACCATCTAAAGTGAATAATTGACAGCAGGCATTGTCCCTTGTTAATTGAGTTTCTGGGAAAGCTTTATTTGCCAGTGTGAGTTTCTGCCAGAGCCTGATCCCAGAAGGGCAGTTGGTTCTCGCAGAAGCAGAGGCAGCAGGAGGACATTTTTGCTCCCTGGCTTCAGGTAGGATTTGGCTAAGATTTTAAACTGAGTGTGGGCTTGGCTCCTGTGGTCAAAGTCTAACTGTTGTGTGACTGTTGTGTTGAAAGAGAGCCAGGTACTTAAGTTGATTGACAGCAGGCATTGTCCCCTGTTAATTGAGTTTCTGGGAAAGCTTTATTTGCCAGTGTGAGTTTCTGCCAGAGCCTGATCCCAGAAGGGCAGTTGGTTCTCGCAGAAACAGAGGCAGCAGGAGGACATTTTTGCTCCCTGGCTTCAGGTAGGATTTGGCTAAGATTTTAAACTGAGTGTGGGCTTGGCTCCTGTGGTCAAAGTCTAACTGTTGTGTGACTGTTGTGTTGAAAGAGAGCCAGGTACTTAAGTTGATTGACAGCAGGCATTGTCCCCTGTTAATTGAGTTTCTGGGAAAGCTTTATTTGCCAGTGTGAGTTTCTGCCAGAGCCTGATCCCAGAAGGGCAGTTGGTTCTCGCAGAAGCAGAGGCAGCAGGAGGACATTTTTGCTCCCTGGCTTCAGGTAGGATTTGGCTAAGATTTTAAACTGAGTGTGGGCTTGGCTCCTGTGGTCAAAGTCTAACTGTTGTGTGACTGTTGTGTTGAAAGAGAGCCAGGTACTTAAGTTGATTGACAGCAGGCATTGTCCCCTGTTAATTGAGTTTCTGGGAAAGCTTTATTTGCCAGTGTGAGTTTCTGCCAGAGCCTGATCCCAGAAGGGCAGTTGGTTCTCGCAGAAACAGAGGCAGCAGGAGGACATTTTTGCTCCCTGGCTTCAGGTAGGATTTGGCTATGATTTTAAACTGAGTGTGGGCTTGGCTCCTGTGGTCAAAGTCTAACTGTTGTGTGACTGTTGTGTTGAAAGAGAGCCAGGTACTTAAGTTGATTGACAGCAGGCATTGTCCCCTGTTAATTGAGTTTCTGGGAAAGCTTTATTTGCCAGTGTGAGTTTCTGCCAGAGCCTGATCCCAGAAGGGCAGTTGGTTCTCGCAGAAACAGAGGCAGCAGGAGGACATTTTTGCTCCCTGGCTTCAGGTAGGATTTGGCTAAGATTTTAAACTGAGTGTGGGCTTGGCTCCTGTGGTCAAAGTCTAACTGTTGTGTGACTGTTGTGTTGAAAGAGAGCCAGGTACTTAAGTTGATTGACAGCAGGCATTGTCCCCTGTTAATTGAGTTTCTGGGAAAGCTTTATTTGCCAGTGTGAGTTTCTGCCAGAGCCTGATCCCAGAAGGGCAGTTGGTTCTCGCAGAAGCAGAGGCAGCAGGAGGACATTTTTGCTCCCTGGCTTCAGGTAGGATTTGGCTAAGATTTTAAACTGAGTGTGGGCTTGGCTCCTGTGGTCAAAGTCTAACTGTTGTGTGACTGTTGTGTTGAAAGAGAGCCAGGTACTTAAGTTGATTGACAGCAGGCATTGTCCCCTGTTAATTGAGTTTCTGGGAAAGCTTTATTTGCCAGTGTCGAAAAAGGCACCTTTACTAACTATCCTTTGCAGTACATACAGGAAACAAAGCAACATAAACAAATACACAAAGAGGTGGTTTGTTGCAGTTTGCACATAAAGTGCGTGCATATTACTTAACTGTACAAAGATCCCACTTGGCCACCACGCTCACCAAGAGATGCAACAAAAGCAAAACATTCCCATCACATGCACCAGCTGTGGCATGTTCCGCTTTTTCACACAAAAACTAGACAACTACATCTGCTCCAAATGCAAACAGATGACTCTGATGGAGCAGAGGATCCAACAGCTCGAGCACCGTATTAAGACTCTTAAGGACATTCAGGCACTCGAGCTCTTCTTGGACACTGCACAACACGCTGCTGTAGATCAGCAGCCTGCATCACACCAACACCACCAAGACCATGATCAGGAATCTTATGGGGAGATCAACTCAAAGGTAGACAACCCTCAGGCTTGGAAGGAGGTCACCCATAGAAGGAGACGCAGGACCAGGCAGCCTCCGCAGAACTCCTCTGCTCAGCTGCATTTACACAACAGATTTGAAATTCTTACATCATTAACATACAATCAGGAAACACATCTTGTGGAGGACCACAGTTTCTTAGATACCAGTCAGTGGACCACCCTGGATCAATGCGCAGGGGATAGCCCTGACGGGGACAGTGCATCACCACAGTCACACTTATGTAATCATGCAAATGCTCCATCCCCAATCATAGACCAGGAGCAACAGGAACATCCTTGGGAGAGTAATGGGCTCTCGGATGTATCTCAATGGATTGTCATTGATGAATGCACTGGGGATGTTGAGGAGGAGGACAACACTTTACACCTACATGATTCACTTCAACAGGAGCACTCTTCAGGGGACATACACACTGTCTTGCACAAAAGGGACCCTGTCAATCCTCAAAGGAAACAGGTCTTGGTAGTAGGTGACTCCCTCCTTAGAGGAACGGAAGCCATCATTTCCAGACCGGATGGGATGGCTCGAGAAACATGCTGCCTCCCGGGGGCAAAAATACACCATATCACTCAGAGGCTCAGCAGGCTCCTAAAGCCCCATCACCCTCCTCACCTTATGTTGATTCATGTAGGTACCAATGACACCGCTAGGCATACTTTTCAAAAGATCACAAATGATTTTCGAGCTCTGGGAACAAAGCTAAAACTGTATAATGTACATGTGATCTTTTCATCCCTCCTCCCTGTTGTAGGACACGGCTCTACAAGGGCCGGAAAAATAGTACAGGTCAATAACTGGCTCAGAAAATGGTGTCAAGAGGAGCATTTTGGCTTCCTTGACCATGGTCTACTCTTCCAAGAGGATGGACTACTGGCAAGCGATGGGGTGCATCTCACACAAGTAGGAAAACATCTTTTTGCACACAGACTCACAAACCTCATCAGGCGCACTTTAAACTAGATCCACTGGGGGAGGGGAACAACAGCCTGGCGAACACTATATTACCCACGACCACAGGGAACCGCCGAAAGGCTAAACGGAGGGCTGCACAAACACAGCAAGGACCAAGTACAGAGAGCACAATAATCCCAAATAAACAGTTCGAGGGGAGGTCACAGGGGCTTACATGTCTTTACACTAATGCTCAGAGCATGGGAAATAAGCAAGACGAACTCCAACTCCTAGCACAGCACCACACATACGATGTCATAGGCATCACTGAAACCTGGTGGGATGACTCCTATCACTGGAATTTAACCATTGAGGGCTATAACCTCTTTCACAGAAATAGAACAAAGGGGAGAGGAGGGGGAGTAGCTTTATATGTCAAAAACAGTTACGTTGCAGAAGAAATACAAGACTGTAATCCGGGAAACCAGCTTGAAAGCATCTGGATAAGAATCAAGGGAACCGGGACTCAAAAAGATCTTGTCGTGGGTGTCTACTACAGACCTCCGAGTCAGGATGAAGGACTTGATGAAGCCTTCTGTCAACAGCTGACCAAACAGGCACAAAGAAGAGATATAGTAGTCATGGGCGATTTCAATTATCCCGATATCTGCTGGAAAACAAACTCAACCAAGAGTACAAAGTCCAACAAATTCCTCACTTGCCTTGCAGATAATTTTATGGTCCAGAAGGTAGAAGAGGCAACAAGGGGATCAGCAACTCTTGATCTAATCTTAACAAATGTGGAAGACCTGATCAATACAGTTGAAGTGGTTGGATCCTTAGGGGCAAGTGACCATGTGCTCCTGCAGTTTGCAATACAAAGGAATGCTGAAACTAAGACAAGTCAAACACGCATTCTGGACTTGAAGAGAGCTGACTTCCAAAAAATGAAGGAATTACTGAGCGGCATTCCATGGACGCCGATATTAAAAAACAAGGGAGTTAAGGATGGATGGGAGTTTTTCAAAAGTGAAATACTCAAGGCGCAAATGCAAACAGTGCCAACAAAGAAGAAAAATAAGACAAGTGCAAAGAAGCCAGAATGGATGTCCAAAGAACTTCTAACTGAGCTAAAGCTCAAAAGTGACATGCACAAGAAGTGGAAAAGGGGAGAAATCACCAAAGAAGAATTCAAACGTATAGCCAACACCTGTAGGGAAAAGGTTCGCAAGGCTAAAGCGCAAAATGAGCTCAGGCTTGCCAGGGACATAAAAAACAACAAAAAAGGCTTTTTTGCTTACGTTGGTAGAAAAAGGCAGAAAAAGGAGGCGATAGGGCCATTGCAAGGAGAAGATGGGGTGATGGCGACAGGGGACAAGGAAAAGGCAGAACTACTTAATGCCTTCTTTGCCTCGGTCTTCTCAGAAAAAGAAAGCCATCTTCAACCTCAGCAACACGGAATGGACGAAGGATTGGGGGAAATCCAACCCCAAATAGGGAAACAAGTTGTCCAGGAACACTTGGCCTCTCTAAACGAATTCAAGTCCCCAGGGCCAGATCAGCTACACCCAAGAGTACTGAAGGAACTAGCGGAAGTTATTTCAGAACCACTGGCAATTATCTTCGAGAGTTCTTGGAGAACGGGAGAAGTCCCAGCAGATTGGAGGAGGGCAAATGTGGTCCCTATCTTCAAGAAGGGAAAAAAGAACGACCCAAACAATTACCGTCCGGTCAGCCTCACATCAATACCAGGCAAAATTCTGGAAAAGATCATTAAGGAAGTGGTCTGCGAACACTTAGAAACAAATGCGGTCATTGCTAATAGTCAACACGGATTTACCAAAAACAAGTCATGCCAGACTAATCTGATCTCTTTTTTCGATAGAGTTACGAGTTGGGTCGATACAGGGAATGCTGTGGATGTAGCGTACCTGGATTTCAGTAAGGCCTTCGACAAAGTCCCCCACGACCTTCTGGCAAACAAACTAGTAAAATGTGGGCTAGACAAAACTACGGTTAGGTGGATCTGTAATTGGCTAAGCGAACGAACCCAAAGGGTGCTCACCAATGCGTCGTCTTCATCATGGAAAGAAGTGACAAGTGGAGTGCCGCAGGGCTCCGTCCTGGGCCCGGTTCTGTTCAACATCTTTATTAACGACTTAGACGAAGGGTTAGAAGGCACGATCATCAAGTTTGCAGATGACACAAAACTGGGAGGGATAGCTAACACTCCAGAAGACAGGAGCAGAATTCAAAACGATCTTGACAGACTAGAGAGATGGGCCAAAACTAACAAAATGAAGTTCAACAGGGACAAATGCAAGATACTTCACTTCGGCAGAAAAAATGGAAATCAAAGATACAGAATGGGGGACGCCTGGCTTGACAGCAGTGTGTGCGAAAAAGACCTTGGAGTCCTCGTGGACAACAAGTTAAACATGAGCCAACAATGTGATGCGGCTGCTAAAAAAGCCAATGGGATTCTGGCCTGCATCAATAGGGGAATAGCGTCTAGATCCAGGGAAGTTATGCTCCCCCTCTATTCTGCCTTGGTCAGACCACACCTGGAATACTGTGTCCAATTCTGGGCACCACAGTTGAAGGGAGATGTTGACAAGCTGGAAAGCGTCCAGAGGAGGGCGACTAAAATGATTAAGGGTCTGGAGAACAAGCCCTATGAGGAGCGGCTTAAAGTGCTGGGCATGTTTAGCCTGCAGAAGAGAAGGCTGAGAGGAGACATGATAGCCATGTACAAATATGTGAAGGGAAGTCATAGGGAAGAGGGAGCAAGCTTGTTTTCTGCTGCCCTGCAGACTAGGACACGGAACAATGGCTTCAAACTACAGGAAAGGAGATTCCACCTGAACATCAGGAAGAACTTCCTCACTGTGAGAGCTGTTCGACAGTGGAACTCTCTCCCCGGGGCCGTGGTGGAGGCTCCTTCCTTGGAGGCTTTTAAGCAGAGGCTGGATGGCCATCTGTCGGGGGTGCTTTGAATGCGATTTCCTGCTTCTTAGCAGGGGGTTGGACTAGATGGCCCATGTGGTCTCTTCCAACTCTACTATTCTATGATTCTATGATTCTAGAAGAAGAAAGAAAAAAAAAAGTAAAAGGTCTCCTTCCTGAGTCTTTGGTGGTTGCATCTTTACAAATTGGTGGCAGTTGTAATTAGCTCCATTACAGTGAACATGTGGTATATTCATGACCATGTGTGGGTTATTGCAAAGGGATTGCATCAGCCAGAGTCCCTCAGTGATGACCTATCAGCAGGTGGCTATAAGGAGGATGAAAGAATCATAGAATCATTGAGTTGGAAGAGACCTCATGGGCCATCCAGTCCAAACCCCTGCCAAGAAGCAGGAAATCGCATTCAAAGCATATGGCCATCCAGCCTCTGCTTAAAAGCCTCTAAAGAAGGGGCCTCCACCACACTCCGGGGCAGAGAGTTCCACTGCTGAACAGCTCTCATAGTGAGGAACTTCTTCCTGATGTTCAGGTGAAATCTCCTTTCCTATAGTTTGAAGCCATTATTCCACGTCCTAGTCTGCAGGGCAGCAGAAAACAAGCTTGCTCCTTCCTCCCTATGACTTCTCCTCACATATTTATACATGGCTCTCATCATGTCTCCTCTCAGCCTTCTCTTCTGCAGGCTAAACATGCCCAGCTCTTTAAGCCGCTCCTCATAGGGCTTGTTCTCCAGACCCTTGATCATTTTAGTTGCTCTGCTCTGAACACATTCCATTTTTATCAACATCTCCCTTCAGCTGTGGTACCCAGAATTGGACACAGTGTGATTCCAGGTGTGGTCTGACCAAGGCAGAATAGAGGGGGAGCATGACTTCCCTGGATCTAGACACTAGACTCCTATTCATGCAGCCCAAAATCCCATTGGTTTTTTTAGCTGCCACATCACATTGTTGAGCTGCTGCATCACATTGTTGAATCCATCTTCCTCTCTCCTGTTTGACTCAGTGTGAGTATCTGCCTATGTTATATGTGATGCCCTGATTACTCTGATTGTTTGCAAGTACAAGGAATGAGGATCTGTGAGTCCTGATTGTATATTTGTATATATTGCAACTGTGAAGATTAAATCCTCTAGATAAGGTAAAGGTAAAGGTTCGCCACCGGGGCTCCAAACCCTCTAGATATTTTAGATGAAACCTGAATCTGTGTGTAGATAAGGTCAGATGCTGGTAGTTGGACTCTGCTGATAGATGTTTTAGCTGTGAAAGGACTCTGCTGTATTTTGTGTGCTTCTGGGGACACTTGCTATCCAGTTTGCAGTGTTTCAGATAGGATGTGATTTGGAAACTATACATCATTTCACGTACTAGCATCCCGCGACACTGGAATATACTCTATAGTTTCCTAGAAGAAGGAAAAATTGGGTCAAAGCCAGAAAATTTGGAATATTCACCAAAGGTCCCCATGAATCATAAGTTCCATCGACACTGCTGTATAATCAATTTTCATAATGCAGTTGAATGGCTTTGAACTGCATTATAAGAGTCGACACTGCAATATAATGCATTATTATGTATTTATTCTGTGAGTTTTTGCTCAATTGTATTGTTCGGACCTTGCCCCATGTGAGCCGCCCAGAGTCCCCCCTGGGGAGATGGTGGGAGGGTATAAATAAAGTTGTTGTTGTTGTTGTTGTTATTATTATTATTATTATTATTGTTATACAACATTGTATGCTACAGCAAACAAGATAGATATGCTGGATTTCGTATCACAAAATCACAAGTCGAACACTTCCCAAGTGTCTAGGACTGTGTGATGTATTTTTGGATGATGCGTGCAGATCCCAGTAGGGTGGCCTTTTGCAGTTGGCAGATGATGATTTTGTCAATGTCTATTGTTTCCAAATGCCGGCTGAGATCTTTTGGCACAGCACCCAATGTGCCGATCACCACCGGGACCACCTGCACTGGTTTCTGCCAGAGTCTTTGAAGTTCAATCTTGAGGTCCTGATAGTGGATGAGTTTTTCCTGTTGCTTTTCGTCAATGCGACTGTCACCTGGGATGGCAACATCAATGATCCAAACCTTTTTCTTTTCCACAACTGTGATGTCTGGTGTGTTGTGTTCCAGAACTTTGTCAGTCTGGATTCGGAAGTCCCACAGTATCTTTGCGTGCTCATTTTCCAATACTTTTGCAGGTTTGTGATCCCACCAGTTCTTTGCTGCTGGGAGGTGGGACTTGAGGCATAAGTTCCAATGAATCATTTGGGCCACATAGTTGTGCCTCTGTTTGTAGTCTGTCTGTGCAATTTTCTTACAGCAGCTGAGGATATGATCAATGGTTTCGTCAGTTTCCTTGCACATTCTGCATTTTGGGTCATCAGCTGATTTTTCGATCTTGACCTTAGTTGCCTTTATTCTGATGTCTTGCTCCTGGGCTGCAAGGATCAGGCCTTCTGTCTCCTTCTTCAGGGTCCCATTTGTGAGCCAGAGCCAGGACTTCTTCTTGTCAGCTTTTCCTTCAATTTTGTCAAGGAACTTTCCATACAATGTTTTGTTGTTGTTGTTGTTGTTGTTATTATTATTATTATGCATTATATGGCAGCGTAGATAGGGTCATGGTGACAGACAAAGGTGGGTTCAAGTTGACGCCAGGTTTTCTGGTTAATGTAGGCAAAATTTGCCAAAGGTTTTGAGAATTTTGTTGGAGATCCCTAGCCACTCTTTCCTTATCCTAAAAAAGTGACAGTTCCCAGGATCCCATGGGATGATGGAAGGGTATTTATTAAACCCAGTCCAGTCCAGTCCTAGCATAGATATGTACATTCAATACATTTTTATTGGTGAATTTTGGATTTCCAGTTCCTGCTCTTGGCTGTTTATGCTGCCGAGCTGAAACATCAGCTGGCAACCTTTCCCTTGAACCCAGCACTTCTAGTATATAAGGGATGGAATTACAATCAACACTTTTTTATTACTTTTTCTCAAAGAAGAAGAAACCATGTTATTCCGCCCAAGAGGCATTTTCCCCCAAAGCATAATAAGATCCCATCAGCACTAGGAGAAGTGAATTGGGTGAAATTAGCCTCTTTTTCTTCCCAGCATTAGAGTTAAATGCTTCTTTTCAGCAGGAAAGTATCACATCCTGATGAGATATTGTATCATTATGTGCTGTCTTTATACGCTGATGGACATCACGGCCAGCTCTGTACTGAGATGGCACACCTGTGTTTTTCGGGTGCAGGTAAGGACTCGCTTGGCCAAATGCTCCGCGGATATTGTTCATGCCAAGAGAAAAGCAGAATTGAAAAGCATAGCCATGTTGGTCTGGAATATCAGCATCTTTTAGCACCTTATTGATGAGTTGAGAGAATAATATTGGTTTTTGTGGATTGAGTGTAATTCAGTGAATTTGAGGAAGTAGACCAGTATAATTTGTTGACAGTATAATGGTCTCCAATGCCAACTGGTCTACTGTCCACATGGGACAACATCACCATCCAGTTTCCACTGCTCCCTCAATCCTATTTAGATGCCAACTAAACATGCCTAACTTTAGAATATGTAAAAGGACAATGGGTTCTCCTAAACTATGAAGACCAAAATCCACTGCTTGTGGTGATATGAAAATCTATATATATAAAAGAGTGATGGAATCCTGGCGACCGCCAAAACAACAAAACTAAACACCCCACAACCTCGAAAATTGACAACACAACCCATCATCCACGCCTCTAGGTTGATACAACAAAAAGAAAAGAAAAATAAAGTCCTAATTAGAGGGAGAGGAATAATTGTTTTTATCCAATTGCTGCCAGTTAGAAGGCTAAGCTCCGCCCACTTGGTCTCCTAGCAACCCACTCACCCAGGGGACAAGTGAGTTAGGCCTCACTTAGGCCTTTTCCACACTGCCTATAAAATACAAATTATCAGATTTTAACTGGATTAGATGGCAGTGTAGACTCAAGGCCCTTCCACACAGCTGTATAACCCATTTATAATCTTATATTATCTGCTTTGCACTGGATTATCTGGACTCCACACCTTTACCCTTTACCTTAACTACCACCAATTCCTCAATACTTTATTCCCCATACCCCCATACTTCGCCACAGCAACGCGTGGCCGGGCACAGCTAGTAATATAATATAATAATATGATAATATACCACAATAATAGAATAATAGAATAAATGATATAATAATAATATAATATAAAAATATAATATCATATAATGATATAAAATATATTAATAGGATAATATAATAATAGGATATAATAATAATGTGTGTGTGTGTGTGTGTGTGTGTATATATATATATATATATATATATATATATATATATATATAAATATATATATAAATGTACTGTTCATTTGTAGGACGGAGCAAACAAAAAAACAACTGGATGAAATGACACCAAGTTTAGCCACAAAACACTTAACAACCCAAGAGGTGACCACCGCGTGTCAGCAAAATTGGCTAGACGTGTCAGTGCTGACACGCGTGTCATAGGTTCGCCATCACTGATCTAGTCCAACCCCTGCTATGCAGGAAAAACACAATCAAAGCACCCCCGACAGGTGGCCATCCAGCCTATGTTTAAAAGTCTCCAAGGAAGGAGCTTCCACCAGACTCCGAGGCAGAGAGTTCCACTGTTGAACAGCTCTTACAGTCAGGGCATTCTTCTTATAGTTCAAGTAGAACTTTCTTTCCTATAATTTGAACCCATTACTCCAAGTCCTAGTTTCCAGGGCAGCAGAAAGCAAGCCCGCACCTTCTTCCTTGGGACATCCTTTTAAATATTGATACATAGCTCTCGTGTCTCCCCTCGACCTTTTCTTCTTCAGGCTAAACAGACCCAGCTCTTTAAGCCGCTCCTCAGTGGGATTAATAGTCTCCAGACCTTTGCCCTCCTTTGGATACGCTCCAGCTTATCAATATCCTTCTTGAATTGCTTTGCCCAGAACTGGAAACAGGACCAAAAACAGAAGAGTGGGGCACTATTACTTCCCTTAATCTAGGAAACTTTGTTGCCGGTTCACTTGGAGGCCAAACCAAATAAAAATAGAACAAATTGCAATAAATCTCATTGGCCATTCCAGAGACAAGGTTGCAGCCACAAATATTCCCTTCCATTCAAGCTCTTCCCTTCCAATTTGCTAGAATATTATCCATTATTATATTTTTACACTCTACATTCCTGAATAAGAGGCCCAGAACTATACCGGAGAATTTGTCTTCTGATTACTTATTTAAAAGTTCAGACATTAAGAAAAGGACCGGCTTGGCTAGGGCAGAAGCAATTTTCTTCCCGCAATTGTAGGCTCATCACTCGGAGAACAAGGAGGACCTCTTCACGATCTCAGCCGAATACAGTTTAATACACTTTCAGAATATCCACTTGTACCATTTTTTCCCCATCTTGCATCAAGCTTTGGAGGATTCAGGCATACTTCATAAGAGTTTTATTTTACCAAATTTCGGCTGTTTGCACTCCTCTTAAATATCGCACTCCTAAATATTAGGCACTTAAGTGCTTTCCTTCTTCTTAACACAACACTAATGATCTTTATTCGCTCTTTGGTTCAAAGCGAGCTCGTGGCTTCAGCTCTCCAGTGTTGGGTTTTCTCACTTTTCCACTCTTTGTTCTAAATGTTCTCCATATTTCATTGGTTCTTTGGAGGTCAAAATGACCCATGCCAGAACGTGATACCAAAGCATCAGAAACTCTCCGTTTTAGTTCCCTTTTCTCTTGTGCATCACTGGTTTGCTATTATTCTTTGTTGGGGTGGATGCTAATTTTGTTTTTTTTTAAACAAGAAACTTTCCAAATGGGCTGCTGTGAGTTTTCTGCACTGTATGACTATGTTCCAGAAGCATTCTCTCCTGACGTTTCGCCCACATCTATGGCAGGCATCCTCAGAGGTTGTGAAGTCTGTTGGAAACTAGGCAAGTGGGGTTTATATATCTGTGGGAGAAAGAACTCTTGTCTGTTTGAGGCAACTTGCCATCTTGATTAGCATTGAATAGCCTTGCAACTTCAAAGCTTGGCTGCTTCCTGCCTGGGGGAATCCTTTATTGGGAGTTGTTTCCTGTCTCGTTACTGCTTTGCTTGCATCTCACACTATTTTAATTTATTATGTTCCTTTAATCAAATTATCTTCAAAATATTCTTTGAGTGTATTGTCGAAGGCTTTCATGGCCGGAATCACTGGGGTGCTGTGAGTCTTTCGGGTGGTATGTCCATGTTCCAGAAGCATTCTCTCCTGATGTTTCACCCACATCTATAGCAGGCGTCCTCAGAGGTTTATTGGGAGGTGTTAGCTGGCCCTGATTGTTTCCTGTCTCTTTACTGCTTTGCTTGCATCTCACACTATTTTAATTTATTATGTTCCTTTAATCAAATTATCTTCAAAATATTCTTTGAATGTATTGTCGAAGGCTTTCATGGCCAGAATCACAGAGGTGCTGTGAATCATTCGGGCAGTACGGCCATGTTCCAGAAGCATTCTCTCCTGATGTTTCACCCACATCTATAGCAGGCATCCTCAGAGGTTGTGAGGTCTGTTGGAAACCAAGCAAGTGGGGTTTATATATCTGTGGAAGGTCCAGAACTCTTGTCTGTTTGGGGCAAGTGAGAATGTTGCCATTGGCCAGCTTGATTAACATTGAATAGACTTGCAGCTTCAAAGCTTGGCTGCTTCCTCCCTGGGGGAATATTTAATTGGGAGTTGTTAGCTGGCCCTGATTGTTTCCTGTCTCATTACTGCTTGGCTTGCATCTCACACTATTTTAATCTATGTTCCTTTATTCAAATTATCTTGTTGGAAACCAAGCAAGGGGGGTTTATATATCTGTGGAAGGTTCAGAACTCTTGTCTGTTTGGGGCAAGTGGGAATGCTGCCATTGGCCAGCTTGATTAGCACTGAATAGCCTTTCTGTTTCAAAGCTTGACTGCTTTCCGGCTGGGGGAATCCTTTATTGGGAGATATTAGCTGGCCCTGATTGCTTCCTGTCTCATTCTCTCTTTCTCTCCTGACATTTTGCTCTCATCTGTGGCATGCATCGTCACCTCTAGGATATCTAACAAAGATGTGTCAGGAGAGAAAGCTTCTGGAACATCGCCGTACAGCCCGAAAGACTCACAGCAACCCACCTATCTATATATATAAAAGAGTGAAGGCATCACGGCAACTCACAAAACAACAAAACTACAGGCCCCCCAACCTCGAAATTTGACAACGCAACCCATCATCCACGGCTCTAGGTTGATACAACAAAAAGAAAAGAAAAATAAAGTCCTAATTAGAGAGAGAGAGAGGAATAATTGCTTTTATCCAATTGCTGCCAGTTAGAAGGCTAAGCTCCTCCAACTTGGTCTCCTAGCAACCCAATAAAAAATAATAAAAAACACTAAAAAAATTTAAAACACTAAAAAATTAATACAATAAAATACTATAATAACAGAAAATAACTAAAAATAGTACAAGAAAATAATAAAATATAATAAATAAAAAATAACTTACAATAAAATTAATTAAAAAACACAAATAATGTCAAATAAAAATTACACAACAATTTTTAACCAATACCACCACCACTTTGCCACAGCAACAAGTGGCCGGTCACAGCTAGTGTGTGTGTGTATATATATGTGTGTGTGTGTGTGTGTGGCTGGAGTTATACTTAAAAATGTACCTGTTCCTACTTACAACCAAATTCAACCTAAGAATAAACCTACAGAACCTATCTTGGCCGTAACTTGGGGACTGCCTTTATATTTACCAAGGGCTCATCTACGTGGCCACTTAAATCTATGTTTTTAGCTGTTACATTGCATTCCCTGCTGTATATTTGGGGCCAGAGATGCCTGTTGTTTTGCACTACATCCATGCCAAAGCTGCCATGACATTTGTGTATCTCACCAATCAGTTGCCCAATAGAAAGGCCAATTTTGGCCAAGTTGGGAGCTTGCCTATCTCACTTGCCATCTTTGAACTCTCCTCCTCGCTTCATCCTCTTTGCATGCAAGAATTTTGACATTTTGATTGGCTTCTCCTACTCCTGCCTCTTCCCTCTTGGACTGGCATGCATGAGGAAAAAAATCCTACGTGGAATTTGCGTAGAACACAAAGTGCCTTTATGCTGCTTCTCATGTTGCGGAAGATGGGACTTCTATTGTGGCTCCGCAGCTGCCTAAGAATATGATGTTCAAGCCAAACAGCTGCAGTCCCATCTGGAAACCCAATAAGCAGCCCGTTCACCGGCTTCCTCTCTCTGGTTGTCCCTTACTGAACCATTTTTCAAAGCATGAGACTCCAACATGCTTTGAAGAATGTTTCAGAAGAGGAACATGCGTTAGGCTTATCTCCTTGGGTACTGAGCAGACAACAAAAACAACCTTTCTGATCCATCGTTCTGCTTCAATTCTCTTGAGAAGCAAGCAAGACTAGACATTAGAAAATCTCTTATTTTTTAAATCCTCAAGACTGAGTTTTTAAAAAATCAGAATGAGATATTTTTAAAGGATTTTTTGCAACTATCAAACATTATTTTTGAGGTTATAATTCTGGCCATTCTGGCAGATTCTGGGAGATAGCGTCCAAATCCCTGTGTTGACGCAACATGGATATTATGTTCCAGAAGCATGTCAGAACTTTCGGTCATTTCGGAAGACAAAGACTATGGAAAAAACATCCCTAAATATTTTCTGCAGTATAATAAAATGTCACTCAGGCTTGTGTAACAAGTAATAGTATCTTTACTTCAGTTCAAAAGATCAAACAAGGCAAAAATATATGAGGATTGAACGAAAAGTAATGCCTCCACCTCTGTTACTTGGGTTTGGATGGGAATATTTTAATAAATCAAACGCAGAAATCATCCTTAGAATGTTCTCTTTAACTACCACTATTCACTTTTCCACATAATCACCAGACAATTGGATACATTTCTGCCAACGATGAACAAGTTTTCTGAAGCCGTCACGGAAGAAGTCAACACTCTGTTTCCGTAACCAGCGTCTCACAGTTCCCATCGTGCACCTTACTCGCCCAACAATGCACAGTATTCACACCAACACAATCATCACAAACAGCTTGCATTCTCTGATGAATTCTCCTTTGGGGTGACACCTTCTGTTGTCAAGAATTCAATGACTGCACATTGCTTAAGTCACATTGACCGACCGTCTGTGCAGGGTTCCATACTTCGCACTTTAACAACACAACCGTTCAATGCTAAGGCTTCCTGCCAAATGGAACTGTAGAGGAGAGTCTACTGAACAAGCCAGTACCTGCCACATACCAGTACTGTCATCTCTTTAGGAGTTAAGAAGGTGGAGGAATTACTTTTCATTCAACCCTCGTATATAGCAGTCTTTCTGAATTCACACAGAGAACATAGGGAATAAACAGTCCCTTTAAACAGTCTTTAAATATGCCTCATTTGTCTTGTGATTTATCAGGCTTCGGAGAGTATGGCAGTCACTTCCTCCCTGACCATTTCCAGTCAGCTGCTCTCCTCCCTCTCTGAGATGAAAGTGGCAGCTAAAACCGTTTGTCTCAGCACAGCAGCCAATCAAAATCCTGGCTCCTGACTGGCTCAGCCAATCAGCTGTCACCACATGCCCTTTCCATTCAACTCACCACATCATGGTGCCTCTTTTACAAATCCTCACATAGAGGACCTCATCATTGTTGGTGTTGATATATGCCTGCAAATGAATCCCAACTTACGGCGGAACCTCTCATAGGGTTTTCTTGGCAAGACGTATTCAGAGGACACTTACCAGTGCCTTCCTCCGAGGTTGAGAGTGTAGTTAAGGCAGTAGTTCTCAACCTATGGGTCCCCAGATGTTTTGGCTTTCAACTCCCAGAAATCCTAACAGCTGGTAAACTGGTTGGGATTTCTGGGAGTTGTAGGCCAAAACATATGGGGACCCACAGGTTGAGAACCACAGATTTAACCCTTCCTAGTGGGTCTCCAGGGTCGAACCTTGGTTTGTCCAACACTGAAACATTCTTATCACTCTTGATTTAAACATCTCTTCCGACTATCTCAGTTTGGCAGGGACAATCCCACTTAATCCCCCGTCATCCCAGTTTTTGCACTGCCTTTTAAATTTCACAGTTTCTATCTTCTCCACTACCTACCCTTGTCCTCAAATGACCTCATTTTGCAAGAAGACCCATCTCATCCTCAGGATAATTATTTTGATGAGGCCAAAGTCTCTTTGGAGGCTTCCTAAATCTCTCACTCAGATTCTTTCCTTCTTACAGTTTCCCCGAAACTGAATAATCCTCTAATGATCACACTCAACTTTCCAATTCCTGAGGAGGACAGAAGTCTTCTCATCACATCGAATGCTTTTTTTTTTTTTTTTTTTACTGAAAATCTGTTCCTGAGAGATAATCTCAGCAATCATATTGGATTAGTTTTAAATTAAAGCCAATGGCTGCTCATTGGACACCGTATCCTCTTTTTGAACAGACGCTGTAGCAAATTCTGAGAATTCACATATACAAAATTGCTATTGTAATGGAAAACAATGGGCACTATCTTTCCAAGTCTCAACTGTGGGTGAAAATGAAGCTGAACATTTGCTGAATGACTATTACAACCTCGGCTTTCAGCATGCTTTCACCAAGGCATGGACCTACACTCAAACTCCCCATCCACATCAGTTTGACCCCACATCAGTATTAATGTTTGACTCCACTTTACTAAGGTCTGATCCCCCCTTTAACTGCCATTGCTCAATGCTATGGAATCCAGCTGAATCTCACTGCAACACTGGCAACGAAGTGATATCTGTGGGCATGAGATAGTTTAGAGCAGCGGTTCTCAAACTGTGCTCCAGGGAGCCCTTGGGGCACCGCAAGGAGTGTTCAGGGGCTTTGTGGGCACCCACCTCATTTGGGAATTCTATTATTATTATTATTATTATTATTATTATTATTATTACTACTACAAAGGCTGAATGGTCATCTGTTGGGGGTGCTTTGATTGTGTCTTTCCCGCATGGCAGAAGGGGGTTGGACTGGACTGACCCAGAGATCTTCCACTGAAATATTAAGTTTATGTTAGAATTGTTCTTAATTTTAAATATTGTATTTTTTTTTTGCACTGTGTGAATTAGTTCACAAAACTACATCCATCTGCCACTGGCCCAACCCATGTCTGATATGAAATAGTTGCTTACCTGTAACTGTTTCTTCGAGTGGTGATCTGTGAAATTTGCACATATGGGTTTCCCTTTGCACTTGCGCAATGCCGTTTGGAACCTTCTTAGATCTTTTCAATTGAAACATTTTAATGGTAGCCCCGCCCACTCTCCCAGAGAGCATATATGCCCAAAGGCAGGGCTACAGCCTCGGTTCTCTTTTTCCACGCTGACTGCAGCTAGGAACCTTTAAAAAACGTTCCCTAACAGCTTCTGACTGCACTGGACTTTGTGACTGTGGTTCACACAAACTACATCCATCTGCCACTGGCCCGACCCATGTCTGATATCTATGCATTCTATATAATATAATCTATACACATAATAAAAGTGAAATATTGTATGTGTATATGTGGCACAGATGTCAATTACACAGACAGGCTCCCGCCTTCACAAAAAGCTATAACCCCCACCTATAAGGAGACATCAATGGCCTTCCCTCCAGTGACATTGCAGGTTATAGCGAGTGCCGTGAACATGTCCAAGAGTCCAATGTCCCCCACAAACACCATACTGCCCAACACCCAAGTTAAGGCTTTCTAAAGGGGACAATTTCATCCTAGATTTTCTGTTTTTCCTCCACCACAGATACCCCAGTGTTCCTTACTCTCTCCATTGGTGTGGAATTTGCATGACCCCACTCACTGGGGAGAATTGACCTCAATTTATAGGAGTTGTAATTCACCTACATCCAGAGTTTCTCAAGGCACTCCTGACACGAAAAAACAAAAACAAAATTGTCCTTCAAGATATGGAGGTGGAAACCCTAGGATTCAAGAGGGCAATCTGGACAGTGTCCACTCATTGCTAAATACTAGAACACTTTTTTATGAATTCTCTCGCACATGTCCTAACCAAATTCTCCGAAAAATATCCCATAAATTGCTCGGCTAAGGAAGAAATCCTTCAACCAGATGGAACTGAAGTGCTCTGGAGGGAAAAAAAACATGAAGAACACAAAACTTGGCTGTCTGATGCATTCTAACAGCTCAAAAAAAACCCCAGATGTTTTCATTCAGTGAAGCAAGCTTCCTTCTCAAACATTAATATACCCGGAAGGAAATAATTATGCTATTTCGGCAAAGGGCAGTCACTGGATAATTGGTCATGCTATTTTTGTTACTGCAACATTTGACTTTTAAAAAAATGAAACACTCTCTTAGGAATCTCTTCCCAAGGGTCTTTGATAAGATGCTGTTGGTGAAGATGTATTGATATTATTATGCTTTATGCGTACTATAATTCTCTGCATTTGGAAGGGCAAGAAACACTTCCCGATTAAGGTTAAGAGGATGACGTCAACAAACGCTTTCCCACATTTTGCCCCGAATTTCAGACTCATTACAAAGAGAGTAAATCCTCCGTGTGTTGTTGAAAGGCATTGAAATCCACAAACGTGTGGACAATTTCAACAGAAAGGAGGAAACCATGAAAATGAACAAAATCTGGCTAGTGGTATTTAAAAACTCTGAAATAAATAAAGAGCAACACTCTGAAAACAGAGGAATTTCAGACATGAATCAATCCGGGCCAGCTAGCACCTCCAAACAAAGGATTCCCCCAGGCAGGAATGAAGCTTGCAAGGCCATTAATGCTAATCAAAATTATTTACAATATTCATACTTGCCTCAAACAGATAAGAGTTCCTTCTCTGACTTCCACAGATATATAAACCTCCCTTGCTTAGTTTTCCAATATACCTCACAACCTCTGAGGATGCCTGCCATAGATGTGGGCGAAACGTCAGGAGAGAATGCTTCTGGAACATGGCCACACAGCCCGGAAAATGCACAACAACCCAGTAAATCCTCCATATTTGCAAAAGTGAGGCAACCATTTGCTGCCCACTTCTGGAAGTGTGTTAAAAGTCACACATTAGCACGCTCAGATTCCTAGTTTGCAACACTTTTCATGTGGCACAGAATGCAAATAAATCTCCATATTTGGAAGAACCTATCTACTAAAAGCCCAATGCAGCAGTTGATAGTTTACCATACATTTCTATCTCAATAAATTCCCTATAGCTTGGCACAATGAAACGACAACCATACTTCCCTTTTCTGCCATGTGTTTTATCATCTTCTGTTCTTTCTCATTTTTTCTCGTGTCAGGAGCAACAGGAGTTGCTTCTGGAGTGAGAGAATTGGCCGTCTGCAAGGACGTTGCCCAGGGGACGCCCTGATTTTTTTTGATGTTTTACCATCCTTGTGGGAGGCTTCTCTCATGTCCCCGCATGGAGCTGGAGCTGATAGAGGGAGCTCATCCGTGCTCTCCCCGGGTGGGATTCGAACCTGGCAGCCTTCAGGTCAGCAACCCAACCTTCAAGTCACAAGGCCATCGGAGGCTCCTGTTCTTTCTCATACAACTTATAGAGACCTTTCTCTATCCAACTTGAGGCTTGGTTGTGTTTATGCCCCAACTACAGGGCCGGCCCAAGGTAATTTTCAAGTATAGGCAAGCAGAATTTTGGCACCCCCCCCCAAACCAATCACTGAAAAATAAAAGCGTTGGATAAGCGAAAATGTTGGATAATAAGGAGGGATTAAGGAAAAGCCTAAATAAAGAACAACACTATGAAAACAGGGGAATCCAGATGGGAAACAATCAGGGCCAGCTAACACCTCCCAACCAAGGATGCCCCCAGGGAGGGAGCAGCCAGGCTTTGAATCTGCAAGGCCGTTAAATGCTAATCAAGCTGACCAATTGCAACATTCACACTAGACTCAAACAGACAAGAGCTCTTTCTCCCACAGATATATAAACCCCACTTACCTAGCTTCCAACAGAACTCAGAACCTCTGAGGATGTCTGCCATAGATGTGGGTGAAACGTCAGGAGAGAATGCTTCTGGAACATGGCCAGGCAACCTGAAGACCTGGCCTCGAGGAAGGGGCGAGAAGAAAGGCGTTCGCCGCTTTGGGGAGCAGAGAAGCGGTGTTTCTCTGCTCTGAAAAGTGGTGAATGTCTTCCTTTCCGCCAGGAAGGCGTTTGCCACTTTGCAGAGCAGAGAAGCACCCCTTCTTGGCTCCCCAAAGCGGCGAACGTCTTTCTTGCGGAGGTAGGCATGGCGGCAGAGGCAGGAGTTGCCTCAATGGCACCCCCTACAGGATGGCGCCACAGGCAACTGCCTAGTTTGCCTTGCGGTTGAACCGTCCCTGCCCAACCAACTATTATACGAGGGCTATCCAGAAAATAGGTTACGTTTTGGATTTTAAAAAGGACCAAGTATAGGAGAAATCATTTACCATATGCAGCTGAAAGACACATCCCAAAACTACAATCTCATGTAATCCCCATTTAAATTTACCCATGTTTTTTATAGATAAATGAGTTTGAAAAGTATTGCATCAGTAAATTTGCCGCCTCTCTCCTCTGTTTCCAACAATGGGGGCGTGGCTGGCAGCGCAGCGTTTTGGCTACGCTGCAGTAAGGGAGAAGGAGGAAGAGCCAAGGACACAGGCGGGGAATTTACTGGTGCAGTACTTTTCAAACTCATTTATCTATAAGAAACAAGGCTAAAATTAAATGGGGATTACATGAGATTGTAGTTTTGGGATGTGTCTTTCAGCTGCATATGGTAAATGATTTCTCCTATACTTTGTCCTTTTTAAAATCCAAAACGTAACCTACTTTCTGAATAGCCCTCGTATTATCCAACTGGGGCTTAGATGTCAGCTTAGTTCGAGTAGAAACAACATTCTCACCTGCTATGTTCAAACGGGAAGAGAGGAATTTATTCTCCAAGACTTCAGGAGAACAGCAAGGATAACCCAGCAGATGCAGCCTTGGATTAGTCAATCCTTCTTGCTCTCTTTCCATGGCATCTTCCTCCTTGGCAACCGGTGGCTTAATACCACTTGGAGACAAATATTCTCACGCGGCTCAAGCTCACGTCCTTGCGAGTTGGAAAAAGTGCCGGTGAAATGCCACTGTGTGCCTATTCCCCCATCTTGTGCCAGGACGATTGCCTGGTGCCAGGTCCCGGATTCAGAACTTCTCCTGATCTCCTTGCCAGGCCGCTTGCGACGTTTGCCCACACCTTCATAGTGGATTGCTTGTCTTTGGATGCATTTGTATTGGACTCAGTTCAGTGAGCCTTGCTCATGCAGCAGCATGTGCTCCAAGGAATCCCACTGAAACCCAAGGGAATAACATACGATTCCAATATAAGCAGGATGATGCGGTTGCCTCCCGAAATTCGAGAGAATCTGGTAGTCATGGGCAGATTCATACCAATACCAATGTACTCAATTATCTTTGAAGAGAAAGACCTACAAATTCCAAATCCTCTTGTTTGCCAAGGCCTTTAAAAACATGCTGCCATACGAGAGCAATTCCGTTACAGTAGATTATGTGGCTAAGAAGCCAAGGCCAATGTTCTTTTCTAATTTTTCATTTCATCGCTTACTGTTTTTAGTTCACATTCTGTTAAATGGAATGAAGGGAGGAGTGAATAAAAATATAGAATCATAGAATCAGAGTTGGAAGAGACCTCATGGGCCATGTTTTCTTTAGTTATTGTATAAGCATTTTATTGGATGTTGTCGTGTGTCTTGTATGTATTTTATTCTGTTTTATTGTAATTGTTTGGGTTCGGCCCCGTGTTAGCCGCCCTGAGTCCCTTCTGGGAGATGGAGGCGGGATACAAAAATAAAGGTATTATTATTATTATTATTATTATTATTATCATCATCACAAAATCACAAGTTGAACACTTCCCAAGTGTCTAGGACTGTGTGATGTATTTTCGGATAATGCGTCCAGATCCCGGTAGGGTGGCCTTTTGCAGTTGGCAGATGGTGATTTTGTCAATGTCTATTGTTTCCAAATGCCGGCTGAGACCTTTTGGCACGGCACCCAGTGTACCCATCACCACTGGGACCACCTGCACTGGTTTCTGCCAGAGTCTTTGAAGTTCAATCTTGAGGTCCTGATAGCGGCTGAGTTTTTCCTGTTGTTTTTCTATTATTATTATTATTATTATTATTATTATTATTATTATTATTATTATTATTATCCAGGCCAATCCCCCGACAATAGACAAAAAAAAGAACAACCAGAAATATTGTTTATTCCCAAGCTTTAGGAAATAACATATGCTAACTATCACCACAGCCCCGGTGGCACAGCAGATTAAACTGCTGATCTGCTGAACTTGCTGACTGAAAGGTCGCCGGTTCGAATCTGAGGAGCGGCATGAGCTCCCGCTGTTAGCCCCAGCTTCTGCCAACCTAGCAGTTCGAAAACATGCAAATGTGAGTAGATGAATAGGTACCGCTTCAGTGGGAAGGTGACGGCTCTCCATGCAGTCATGCCGGCCACATGACCTTGGAGGTGTCTATGGACAACGCCGGCTCTTCGGCTTAGAAATGGAGATGAGCACCAATTCGCAGAGTCGGACACGACTGGACTTAATGTCAGGGAAAACCTTTACCTTTACCCAACTACCACCAATTCCTCAATATTTTATTTTCCATGCCACCACACTTTGCTATAGCAATGCATGCTAGTATAATATAAATTGGCAAGATCAAGATTTGCTTTGGGGAACTAAAAACAAGCATTAATAATAATAATAATAATAATAATAATAATAATAATAATAATAATAATACTTTATTTATACCCCGCCACCATCTCCCCATGGGGACTCGGGGCGGCTCACAATGTTACAAAAGTAACAGCGCAAATACATTAAACAATATACACAGTTTAAAACACAAGAAGATGATAAAAGAGAAGTTAAAACAAAGGTTTATACAACAGTAATAATATCAAACAACCACCAATGCAAATCCATCAACTTCAAAGCATTCTCAAATTGTGGATAGTTAAATCAGTGGATGCAGAATCGGCGGATACGGAAGACCTAGCATATGAAAAAAAATAGTTTGTCAACTTTTTTGGGAAACTTTTTGGTTTTTTGGACAGCAGAGCACCGAGTGTTTGGAATAAATGAAGCATCACTGCTCCCAGAAAAGCATTTCTAAGACTCTCAGAGGTTGCAACATAAACACAGAAGAGAATAAATTCCATTGAAGACAGTGGGGTTTTCTTCAAGATAAATAGGGACAGGAATGAACTGTGAATATTACCCAATTACTCACTGGCCTCTGTGGGCAGCGTCTGGGAACAGTGACATCGTCTGCCAAGATTGCTCCGGCACTCCATCCTTCCTCTTCAGACATATCTGGATGTTGAGTCCCACTTGAAAAGAAATGAGAATGTTCCCAGATCTGGGGGGAAAAAAAGAATAGTTAGGCTACTGGGAAATTGAGAATCAGCTCTGATGCTACTGAAAGAACACAAGAAGAAGCCCAGGGAAGGAGATCCTAATCATGTGCTACAAGTGATGTCTCATTCACCTTTTTCCAACTGCAGTCATAGGGAAGAAGGAAAATATATCATGGAGCCCTGATTAGTACCAATATTACTGATGTTTATTTAGGCACTTTGTAAAAAAAATAATGGTTATTTTATGAGTGCTTTGGAATCTAATTGGTTTTATGAAAACCCAAGCATGTGGTTTGAGTTCATTTCAAATCATTTCAAACCTTTTGACCTGTGT
The DNA here is from genome assembly GCF_035594765.1 of Anolis carolinensis. Lineage (NCBI taxonomy): Eukaryota > Metazoa > Chordata > Lepidosauria > Squamata > Anolidae > Anolis > Anolis carolinensis. Next base: position 17,400,860 of record NW_026943822.1, on the reverse strand, counting down.
TTTGATTTGTTGCTGAAACATGAAATGTGGATTGTTTACATGGTACACAGTTTAAAGTTTACATGGTACACAGGGCCAAGATAGAATCATAGAATCATAGAATAGTAGAGTTGGAAGAGACCTCATGGGCCATCTAGTCCAACCCCCCGCTAAGAAGCATGAAATCGCATTCAAAGCACCCCTGACAGATGGCCATCCAGCCTCTGCTTAAAAGCTTCCAAAGAAGGAGCCTCCACCACAGTCCGGGGGAGAGAGTTCCACTGCCGAACAGCCCTCACAGTGAGGAAGTTCTTCCTGATGTTCAGGTGGAATCTCCTGAATAATCTTCAGATAAAGGGCAACGTATAATAATAATAATAATAATAATAATAATAATAATAATAATAATAATAGAAGTAAAAGCTGATAAGGAGAAGACCTGACTATGGCTCACGAATGGGGCTCTGAAGAAGGAGACAGAAGGCCTGATCCTTGCAGCCCAGGAGCAAGCCATCAGGACAAAGGCAATTAAGGCCTAGATCAAAAAATCAGCTGATGACCCAAAATGCAGACAGTGCAAGGAAACCGACGAAACCATTGATCATATCCTCAGCTGCTGTAAGAAAATCACACAGACAGACTACAAACAGAAGCACAACTATGTGGCCCAAATGATTCATTGGAACTTATGCCTCAAGTACCACCTCCCAGCAGCAAAGAACTGGTGGGATCACAAACCTGCAAAAGTATTGGAAAATGAGCACGCAAAAATACTGTGGGACTTCCGAATCCAGACTGACAAAGTTCTGGAACACAACACACCAGACCTCACAGTTGTGGAAAAGAAAAAGGTTTGGATCATTGATGTTGCCATCCCAGGTGACAGTCGCGTTGACGAAAAACAACAGGAAAAACTCAGCCGCTCTCAGGACCTCAAGATTGAACTTCAAAGACTCTGGCAGAAACCAGTGCAGGTGGTCCCGGTGGTGATGGGCACACTGGGTGCTGTGCCAAAAGATCTCAGCCGGCATTTGGAAACAATAGACATTGACAAAACTATGATCTGTCAACTGCAAAAGTAATGGAATAGTACTGGCCAATACACCATGCTCTGAACTTTTGACCAATCGCTTTGATCTATTGCTTTGCATCATGGACGTCTTTGTTATAACCGGCCTCTTTTGTTCTGTTTGATTCATTCATTCATTCGAATCGTGTTCCTGTCTGATTCATCTTGCATTTTACAAATGCTAGATTCTTCCTTCAGAAAAGAGTCCTTCAGTTGCCAGCAAGCCAGTCTCTCCATCACACTCCTGTTCTTTGTCTCCTCCTGGCATTTAAACCATTGAGTAATCATTCTTCCTAGCACTGGAAACAGATCCAAGGATCCCACCGGCTTTTGAATGTTTAAATGAAGGAGGGGCGAATCATGATGCTTATTTCTTCCTATCCTACATGCTTTAATCGAGATATTATTGCTTAATAAGTTTACATTTCACTTTTCCGCCAAGAAAAATGGCACTCAACTTGGCTAGCCACAAGACGATCATTAAAAAACTCAAGCCTGCAAGATGTTATAATAAAACAGAAAGTAGATTGGGGAATTGAAACACAACAAACCCATCTATCTATATATATAAAAGGGTAATGAAATTTCGGCCTAGGACAAAACAACAAAACTACACATCCCAGAAACACTAAACTTGGCAGCACAACCCTTCATCCATGCCTCTACGTTCATACAACAAAAAGAAAAGAAAAATAAAGTCCTAATTAGAGGGAGAGGAATAATTGTTTTTATCCAATTGCTGCCAGTTAGAAGGCTAAGCTCCGCCCATTTGGTCTCCTAGCAACCCACTCAGCCCAGGGGACAGGCAGAGTTAGGTCTCACTTAGGCCTCTTCCACACTGCCTATAAAATACAGATTATCTTATTTTAACTGGATTATATGGCAGTGTAGACTCAAAGCCCTTCCACGCAGCTATATAACCCATTTATAATGGACTTAATGTAAGGTAAAACCTTTATCCTTTACCTTAACTACCACCAGTTCCTCAATACTTTATTTCCCATACCACCAGACTTCGCCACAGCAACGTATGGCTGGGCACAGCTAGTATATTATACAGGCAACCCCCAAGTTACTGAAGGTTTGTTCTTAAGTGGAATTTGTTTGTTAGTTAGAACAGGTACATTTTTAAATCAAACTCTAGCCATATTTATATACAGTGGAGTCTCACTTATCCAAGCTAAACAGGCCGGCAGAACCTTGGATAAGCGAATATCTTGGATAATAAAGAGGGATTAAGGAAAAGCCTATTAAACATCAAATTAGGTTATGATTTTACAAATTAAGCACCAAAACATCACCAAGCCGGGGATCTCTAAGCCTATTTTAATAGGTAATTATGCTTGTCATAGCTGCTCTATATGTTCACAGTTTTTACAAGCTAAGTTCTTTCAGAATCAGCATACTAAAACTCAGTACAAAATCAACCATTTTGCTACCTGCTCCACTAAAGGTGTAATATATGCTATCACTTGTCCTTGCTTGCTTACTTATATTGACCAAACAAGCAAAGAGATCAAGCTCAGGATCACTGAACACAAGAGTAAGATCAGGAAACACTCCATGGACTCGATCCTATATAAGCATTTTGTGGACCTGAACCATCGCCCTGAATCTTTTCAAGTACAGATTTTAGAGGTGGTTACTCCACCCAGAGACATGGATTTCCAAACTAAACTCTTACAACGGGAATCCTTCTGGATCTTTACCCTGCAAACAGAACATCCAAAAGGGCTAAATAACACCAATTCATATGGATGTTTTTTGTAACAGAGTAAGCTTTACCCTTAGGTAAAAATTATTGAACCAATAATGATATCATCATCACCTGACCAATAGATTAGCTACATTAATAATGGTTTGAGCCATTTCTATCCTATACTCGCCACAGAATAAAACTCCTTGCAGAGTACATGGTTTAATAAAGACAAACTCTGAGTATCATAGCCTTTTTTGGGTTCACAGATTTTATATTCTTCTATATACAGTAGAGTCTCACTTATCCAACACTTGCTTATCCAACATTCTGGATTATCCAACGCATTTTTGTAGTCAATCTATATATATAAAAGAGTGATGGCATCACGGCGACAAAACAACAAAACAAAACCTTGAAATTTGACAACACAACCCATCATTCACGGCTCTAGGTTGATACAACAAAAATAAAAGAAAAATAAAGTCCTAATTACAGGGAGAGGAATAATAGTTTTTATCCAATTGCTGCCAGTTTGAAGGCTAAACTCCGCCCACTTGGTCTCCTAGCAACCTACTCAGCCCAGGGGACAGGCACAGTTAGGCCTCACTTAGGCCTCTTCCACAGATTATCAGATTTTAACTGGATTATATGGCAGTGTAGACTCAAGGCCCTTCCACATAGCTATATGATCCATTTAGAATCTTATATTATCTGCTTTGCACTGGATTATCTTGACTCCACACTGCCATATAATCCACTTCAGTGTGCATACTAAACATAAAGACAACCATACAACAGACATTCAATACCACCACTACCTCAACAATTTCTCACCAATACCACCAGACAATGCCACAGCAACGCGTGGCTGGGCAAAGCTAGAATAGATATAGATTATATCTTGCTACATGCATTGGAATACCTATACTAGCAGAGTTGGCTCTATGAGGACCATTTTCCTCTTCTTTTAACATCTCTATTGAATCTTGGGGAAATAAAACACATTTCTTTGAGCCCAATGTTCCAACAAAATTGCACAGATGGAGAACCAAGGGAGATGTCCCTCCCGCTAGGCTCCAAATGTCAATTTGAAGTGAAGCTACGTATACAGTGCGATCCTATGCAGAACCTATTCCGAAGTGAGGCCCACTGAGTTGGTTGGGGCTCCCTCCCAGGCATCTGGGCGTAGGACTGGGGGTGAAGTCTAGCAACAGGAAGCGGATAATGCAAGATTTGTCTTTTTGGAAAAGAAAGGATCCACTATATTCTACAGTCTCAAGAAAAATTGTTCCATTTCAGGAGATGCTTTCCCCAGAAGCAGTGCTGGTTGGAGGAGATGTTGTCAACGTAAAAAAGCAGTGCTTGCTGGGGAATACTGGGAGATGTCTTACCCCCAAACAATGCCAACTGGGGGATACTGGGAGATATTCTTCCCCCCAGTGATGAGGAATACTGGGAAATGTCTTACCCCCCAAACAACACTGACTGGGGGATACTGGGAGATTGAACACTTCCCAAGTGTCTAGGACCGTGTGATGTATTTTCGGATGATGCGCGCAGATCCCAGCAGGGTGGCCTTTTGCAGTTGGCAGATCGTAATTTTGTCAATGTCTATTGTTTCCAAATGCCGGCCGAGATCTTTTGGCACAGCACCCAGTGTGCCCATCACCACCGGGACCACCTGCACTGGTTTCTGCCAGAGTCTTTGAAGTTCAATCTTGAGGTCCTGATAGCGGCAGAGTTTTTCCTGTTGTTTTTCGTCAATGCGACTGTCACCTGGGATGGCAACATCAATGATCCAAACGTTTTTCCTTTCCACAACTATGATGTCTGGTGTGTTGTGTT